>NC_141783.1:9162091-9439559 GCF_054643075.1 Acanthaster planci | reverse complement strand
GAGACGAAAGTGCCTATTCCAAGTCCTGATGTTTCTCTGCCACAAATACCCCAAGGTAAGTTGTAAATGGGATCCATTCACTGTGCAGCAGGGGGATTTGGCTGGTCTTGAATGTACCTCGGCATATTTAGTCTCTTCCTTTTTATTTGTGTCCTTTTTGTGAAAGTCATCGAGAGCGCTGTAATGGCGTTGAGCCAATTATTTGTAATATCAAGGATTAACTCTCATTTTGTAGTCTAAAATTTCTTTCTGTAAAGAAATTCCTCAAATTTTAAAGAGGCTTACTTACAGTGCTTGTGTTGTCAGTGTGTGTCTTGTTATGAATGTCAACTGAATGTGTCTGAAAGGAAGAAAACTGTTTGGGCAAGCCAACAGAACCATTGCTGACATTTCCAATGAACAAAGTTATTCGTAAATTAATTGCCTAATTAATTTGAAGGTTATTTTCCTACCTTGGCCTTTGCCACCTGAAACATTTCCCTCCTGAAACTTACACAAATCAGGCCATGTGGATCTTTGGTTTGGGGCCTTGCGCTAGTCTGTACAGTTGGTATGCAATAAAGCTTTGGCCACAAACACTTACACGTCAATATGAGAAACATGGAAAGCCTTTAATTTAGAGATTTGTTGAAAGTCTCAGGTGACACGATTTGTTTTCTTGGAATGGTGACTTGTAGAAAGGACAACAAATGACAGCGTAACACACTACTCAAATTCTCTTTATACTCAATGCACTTCATGACCACTGTCACTCAACAGACACCAGTGTGCTGCCGCTAGATTCTAGAAATATTCTGTCAAGCTTGTTTATTAGGCTTTGTTTTAAAGCATGCATTATTTCTGTAATGTGTAGCAAACAATTGATGAACTTAGTTGGCATTGTGACTTCGACAGCGGGTGTAATGCGTTGTTCTCTTCTGACAAATGATGCATCATCGATCAGTACCGATCAAGGAGACTGCTCACTCATCAATCAGACAGCCAAGCTCAGCCTGTCAGATGTGATTCTGCCCAGCTGACGCCCCTGTGCACTTGCTTCTACATGTTGTATTCGCTATTAAAACATGCTGTTAATGCACTTTCCCGTGTCCCGGCACTGTGCCATATTTTTGCATGCAGGGGACTGCACATTGTGGAACTGTCCCACAGAGCACTGAGGTGAATACGCCACGTGCACAATTTTGTGTGGGAAAGGCGCTAGCGCGAGAACTGGCGCGTAAATCAACATGCATGCGTACTCCATTTGCTTGCACTACACTGCCTGGTTCAAAATGATGTCACACTTCGTTATTCTGGGTGTACATCTATGATAAAAGATCATGCATGCGTCTGATGCAGATCAAAACTTTCCTTTTTTTACCACTGTTTGTCCATACAGTGCCTCGTGCTGTGGTGAGTCATTGGAAACGTGAGGCAGAAAACATTAGGGTGAAAAGCTGGCATTTCCAGATCTTGCTTTTTTTCTTATTTTACCAGAAGTTGGGCAAGTTACATTTAAACACAACCTTTGCAACTCACAAGTGTAATTAGTGCATTCTGTATAATTGTTTGTTTCTGCACCTGACAGAATGCAAGTTCTTCACCTTGAGGCACACAATTGCTACCGGTAGCCAAGTTGGTGACTGCATTTCCATGAAAGCCACAGGAAAGACACAGGAAGGGAACAACTTCCCTCTGAGATCATTTAAAACTGAATCAGAACTTTTACATTTTCAACCATGTAAACCATGAGTGACGTTGAGTCTTGTGAAATTAGAAGGCTTTGATTGTGTTACCATCTGTGAATTTTTGGTATAATTCAAAATTTCTGATTTTTGAAGGAGGTCACATTAGACAAAGCACGTACATGTACATTGCATACGGAAGGCAAGGCCTTCGTTGTCTGAATCACCTTGTTTTTCCCACCCCTGGGTACAAGGTTAATTTCACACTCATCACCACACAACTGGAAAACCAGATGGTGTCAGCGCTCACTCCTGATGGGCTGCTGGTATTGTTACAAGTACTGGTAATTATGAATGCATTGAGTCGAATCCAAACATTTGTTTTCTTTTGCTATTGTGGGACGGCCATTGATTTGTGTAACCACTTCAGGCTTTCATTTCCTGTTGGTTTGATATCTCCAGCTGTTGCTGTTGGCAGTCATGCTACATACTTGTGCATGTAGCTTTTCTTTCTTTTTTTTTTGCCTTGGTGAGGAAAAGTCTTTGCATAATGCTGCTTTAGTGAAAACAAACTGGTGGCCTGACTATCTCAGTTGTTTTTAAAACTGTTTCCAATCGGTTGCACTTTGCAAAATCATGACCTTTTTTTCTTCTGCATCTGTGGTTGAGAGAAATTCACTTAAATCTCTGCAAGTTACTTTGAAGTACGTTAATGTACACTGTAGCAGTTGCGTGCAATGTTTCATAGAGATGTCAAATGTACCGTATATTGTGTTAGATTCTGTTTATTAAGTTGGCATACTTTTGTTGTGCTTTTAATTGCTGCTTGAAACTAAATGAAACCAAACCAAGCAAATCCAACACAGAGTCAGTACTAGTGGAACCCCATGCAGCACAGTACAACATTGTGCCCAAACCCCCACATGTCGCAACACCTTCAATACCAAATATGACACAGCAGACCAACCAACTCAATTGATTCTGTCCCTTTCTGAAAAATCAAGACACAGCTCAGGATCACATGATTGATTTACATGGATTTTTAAGGATTAAAAGATGTCAAACTTTAATTGCTTGTTATTTGACTCCTGACGGCATTATCATGATGATGTCACTCTCCAAGGACACAGATCCCTAGAGGGTCATTACCTACATATCCGGTACATGTATGACGGTATGTCAAGTTAAATTTTAACGCAAGTTTATTTTCAGTCAAATGTCTAGGGGTGGAATAAAACATGTAAAAAGTCCATGCACAAAAAGAGAAAAAAAGGAAATAAAATTTGGACAAATGTAAAGGCCTTTCCGCTTTATACGCTGAAGTGGTAAAGCCAATAAAGATGGGGCCATTTTCCTCCACTCTGTTTATTCACATTGATCAGCATTGCCCCGGTTTCACAGCCACATAGGCTGAGAGGCAGGCTTTGGGATAAACTGTAATTATTCATCCTATCGTCTTTCAATAATAAGGTCATAAAGACACCTTGCCTCCTTCCCAGGGATGAATTTTAATGCCATCAAAATTTCATGAGTGACAGTTTGAATTATTCAGGAAGTCATCCGGCACCTTGCCAGCCACACTGTTAACAGTGAATGGACAACATGTGTGTAATGAGCCTTGCAACAGCAATTGTTCCTCTCTTTCACTGTAGTGAAGATGTATTTGATTTGTGTGACTTTCAGGCAGGAACTCAATGTTTTGTGTATCATTTCCATTTATAATGAGAAAAGAATGCTGTCATGTTACATGCTGAAAATGATCACATCGTTTTCGTTTGTTTAAGATTGAGAAATTCAGTTTTTGAATTTGGTAATTTCAAAATGAAGAATGGCAAATAAGGGACAATCTAGATTTATTAAAAAAAAAGTGTTTAAGATGTTTTTTAGTTGCATCAATTTGGGCCAAAGCTAAAAAGAGAGACCATTTTCTGGTGGTGGTACAGCAAGAAAGGGAATTGATAACCCGAAATGGAAATGAATTGGTCAAATAACATACCGATACATGTATCTGCACAAGCACACCGAATACAATCCTCTATGGAAACCAAATTCATTGAGGAAATTTCACCCCAAATTTGCACGCCATTGCGCAGCTCATATTTTCATTCTGGTGGCGGCAAGCAGACTGTAGTTGTGTGACCAGGCTGTCCACAAGTCTTCTCTCTTTTCGATCCCAGCCAGTGTGTCCAGTGCAGAGCTAATCTCACAGCGGTAACAAGATCGTGTGATTGTACTTTGTGGGCCCTCTTCAATGTCTTTTTTTTTTTAAAAATTGATAAATGGGTCTCTCTTAACTGGCCAGTTGGCCGGCAAACGAGTCGTGGTCAAACGATCGTGATACATGTTACGCTTAATAGTCTGGTAACACAGACTGGACTCGGAGAAATTTCAGGCCAGGTGCAGGGAAGCGGCGGAGACATCCCTCCATAAATCCTGCCCATCCCCGTCCAGTGTTCATGTATGTATCACGAATTCTGTCACAGCAGAAACACCAAAGCTCTTATGAAAGGCTTTTCCTTTTTTTCCCTTCTGTGTCTTTCTCAATATCTCCCTTCAGATCAGGTTGTTTGAAAGGCTACTGCCTGCTGTTGAACTCTGGTTTACACTTTGTAGTCTCCAGATGGGCTTGATGAGTGAGATTCCCGTGGATGGCACAGGGGAATATTCTTTATCTTGTTTTTATTTATTGGATTCAGATTGTGATGTATTGATCTCTGTGTCTGTTAGGTCTTTGATTGCATGCCAGCAACATGCTGTAGGTGATATTTCTTAGGCTAACCAAATTAACCAGCTGTCTCTAACGTTGAAATGCAACAGAGAGGTGGTCATTTGATCGCAAAGCTCCTGCATGGGTCCTGTATAACTAAAAGCCAATTTTACTTGGCTGTGATTGGAAATGACTTGCATACATGTACCAATGGGAGCTGCTCTAGTGGCTGTAGCCATTTCCCATAGACTTGCGTGTTACTGCAAGCCATAGCCAAGCAATTGCGACAGAGGCCATCTCCAAGTCTACCTATCCTTCTGCCGTTTAGTTAACACCCAGACTCCGCTAAAGGCCAGTGTCATGTAGAGTGTAGTAATTCAGTGGTTGAGGAATCTGACTCACAACCAGCTGTGTATGGATTCAAACTCTGGAAAGTTTCATAGTGTATGCAAGGGTTAAGACCAGAAAGCACCATGCAGCTCAAACTGGTGTGTAAAACTGTCTCACTGACTAACAAACTCAGCTACAATTAATTAAGCCAGCTTCGTTCTTCAGAGAAGCATGGCCATTTAGCATAGAAATGCCTTAGCACCACATCAGCTTGAACATTTTCAGTGAGTCTGCATGCATGTATGTAATGGTAGTGTTGACAGGGCCAGTCTCGTGTGCAATCTGATCTTTGACGTGCTTCCTTTGTACGCGCGGATGTTTTAATACCGATCGGGCTCATTGGGAAGTGTTTGTGAGATATCGCAATGAAACCAAATTGATACAATTTCCTCGGCAACTGTGAAAGCAGGACTGAGCAAAGTTTTGCTTTGTACATGTACATGTTTGTGTGAGCCACTCGAAACCAGATGAAAACTTGGGTTAATTTGGATGTGGTCACAGTATCCGTATAAGGTAAATGCATGTACATGTATGCACTATGTTGTATACTGTGCCTAGTTAAGATAAGTGGAAGTGGCATGAGTGCAGAATTAAGGCCTTTTCAATGTTGCTGGACACCAGATGGCTGCATGGTACTGGTACATCCCTGTCATTATCAATCACACTGTGGATTTGGTTAACTCATTGGTCAGATGCATACTCAGTATCGTGGTTCTTGCAAAGTTTACGTAGACAAGCTTCCTGATTTACATAAAAACCCAAGCCACCCTGATTCCCTGAATCATTTGACAAGCTGTGACCTCTGTACATTCTTAATGACTCTTTAAGATATTTATCAAAGGAAAAAAAAGTTGATCGTCAGAATTTCCGTTGGTGTCGACTTGTCGTCAGATGAATGCTAGTTTGTTACAGAAAGTCCTCAAATCTTAGGCACTGGTATCTGCAGCTTTCTCAAAACTTCCCCAATTAATCAGTGGCTTTCATGATGACCTTTTCATCAGTGGATGTGCCAGTTAAGCTCTCAGCTCAGCAGATCCCTGCCAATATAGTAACCACCTTTTCTCTGAATTCTGGGTGCAAATATGAGCTAAAAATAGCCATTCTGGTTGAGGAGGAAAGGGGGGAGGGATAAGCTTCCTGGACTGATCTGAGCCGGCATAGCATCCACTGTCAGTTTGCATCAATTCCCCGGAGACACTGATAGGAAATCCCAAATGACCCTTTTCCCAGTGGGCAGATCCATCCAGAGACATGTACATGTACCGGTAGTTTAAAAAAAAAGAGGGAGTAAAACAGAATATGCTGTTTGGTAAATATATTCGAAAAATGATTGTGATTCATTTGAATACATGTATGCGGGAGTCATGCCATTTCCCGTTTTTTTCATTTCTCTATCTCCTTAACAACGTCATTAAAATGAATCTGCAATGTACAGGCATGAATAGAGCGCCCTCGCTCAAGCAATATACGTGTACATACTATTTGCTCACAGCTATCCCAAATGATTTCTGTCCAAAATGATTTGGACTGCCCAAATCCAGCTTGCCCCGACCGAAGGAATTGACCCGTATTGTGCACATGTACATGCTTGTATGCCTGCCTTTTGCTTATAAATGCCAATCAACTTTTTTTTATCCGAGACCATATGTTATAGGTATGCTACAGTTAATGAGCTAGAACTCAATGGCTGAGATTTCTTTTCCCTCATGTGCTTCCACTCTCAAACCTCTTGAGAACAGGGCCCACACATGCACATCTGGCAAGGTGAAGCGATTGCATGCTTCATGCTTCTGACAGTTGTTTGCAATCAGTGGAGTGGGCGTCAAACATTGACATGTGCAACCGATCTGTCTGTTTCTCGTTTTCTTCTCACCCATCTCATGAGAGCGACAGTACGGTCTACTCAGACATTCTTGAAGATGAGGATGAAGCCCTATCTGTCCTCTTTGGACGAGCTGATGAGGTTTTCTTTGAAGATTAACGATGCTAGGAATTCTTTGAAGATTGTAGGTTGGGAACAGACGGGATAAAGATACATTTCAAAGTGCATAGTGCTTTGAAAGATTGAGATAGTATTGAAATGATGAGATAATCTTCTCTGATGCTCTCTGTAAGGGGGTTTCAGATGCTAGGTGATATGGCAGAGGATGTAGAATAGGATGGAGGCTTATCCTAAGTGCGTTTCACTCATATTAGTGAAGTCCATGAAGTGCATCTTGAGGTATTGGACCCAATATATGACATTCCAGCCTATAACCATCTTTTTTTGATGTTTTGAACCAATATGCATCAAATGGTTCCCCTGGGGTACTGGTTCTGATATGTTTGAGCTGGTCAAATAATTATAATAATAATAATTGAAATATATAATGCGCCGTTTCCATAAGAAAGATCAGCTGCACTTCACAAGTTGAAGTAAATATAATGGATTTAAGAAATGAAGGGATGAATGAATTTTGCCAAAATTTTAGCGCCTAATATGAAAGCAAGTGCTTTGGAAAAGGCCTAATCTAAATTCTGCATAGTATAATAGCACATAACTCTAAGTTTACCCTCTAAAAGTACACGTAAATCGATCTTATATTCGGTGTCCCCCTTTACCATTCTGAACAATTTGAGACGGGTCTATTTCAAACTATCTCAATTATTTAGCTTTTTCCTTCCATCTTTGTCTTTTTAAGTGTGAGGTGTTTACCAACTCAACAGAAAACCCCGAGGTGGTCTCTAAAATCAGTGAGGTGGGCCACCTCACACTCGAATAGGCAGGGGAAACCCTGATTCAGCTGTCTTGAAGTTTTGTTCTCATTAAAAAAGAATGTTCAAGGAAACATAATCAGACTGTGCGCCCTGTGTTGGGCTGCCTTCCTCCATTTGAATCAACCGCATCTAACCATGCAACCTTACCAAAAACCCTGTCCACGTGCCAGTCCAGTTGGCACCATTAGGACATGAGATGTATGGTACATGTAGACCCTCAGTACTGATTATATAAACACATTTTTACTTGGCAGTTGCATTAAACCCAACGAGCCCAAGGGTAAAAAGATGGTGAATGTCATTGTCTTGTTTCCATAATTGATTCCCATGATGAAAAAACAACAGGACGGGGCCCGGTAATTTTTCAGAGCCCTTCCGCAAATGTCTGAGAGGGAAAATACACACTGCGGCATGTATTAGCATTGATTTGACCTGATTTGAACATCAATAGCATCTGGTCGTCGTTCCGATTCTACATGCTGACGAGGAGGATAAAAAAAAATCAATTCTGAAAACATTTTTTTGTGCAGTAAGCCGAGCCGTGACAGTAGAAAACGATTTGTGTAGTGGGGCATTTATTCCACTCATGTTGCTGTGAGGTGTGCATGCATGAAATCGGTCTTTCAACAAATAGCGCCATCCATTGAGAATAAATCTTTCTAAATCTTTCTTTCTAAATAAATTCTTTATTTCATGTAAGCAACAACCTACTATAAAATGAAGAAATAATGACAATTAATGCAATATGATACATGTAATTATTGGCAGTGATTATAACACGTACATGTAACATTTTACGTCAATTTGCTGGCATTGCTGATCATTACTATCAAAGTACAAATATTCACTGCATTAGCAGGACTGGTATCGAAGAACATGTAACTCCCTTACTTATCTTCATTATTAAACAGAAAAATTTCCAATCTGGAATAGTTCTGGTCTCAAAACCAGCTTTCGAAAATAAGTGGATAAATTTGTTACCATTAAGAACAGTTTTGCCTTTTGGTTTTCTATAAGCAAATAACACTGTACTGTTTGACCAGGGCCCAATTTCACAGAGCTGCTAAGCACATGAGACTGTAAGTAGGAAGCACATCAAAAGGCACGCTAACTTTTTTTGTGATGGAAATGGAATGGAAATCTCTTTGCGTGCCCAACTGTTAGCACAACTGTGCCAAGCATTGCCATGAAATAATGCATAAGATTGACAAATTTTCTGCTAAAAGCAGGACTTTTCTGTAAACTGTAAAGCAGTACCCAAAAATTGGGCCTAGGGCCTAATATGACAACACCATCAACCACGGCATTCCTCGTTTAAGATGATGTTTCAGTGCTTACTGTTCTTAATTGTTTTTATTGTAAAGTTTACAAGGTTTAAATCATTGCTTACCGAAGACACACGTGTGCACGAGACTGAAAGTCCTCACTAACCTGTGAAAAAGACGAGTGTAGAATTCTCTGCTTTATTCAGAAACATAGATTCCTTGCTTACCGTGCTGAAAACATGGTTCATCTACTATGCAATGGGAACGCACCTGTTTTCACCTGTGTGTCATGATCACAGTATGCTGAAACAAATCTGGCCTCCACCCCCTTTCCTTAAAAAAGGAGAGAAATGAAATTCATGAGGGGTTTATTCAAAGCCTCCAGACTGCATTGGCCCAGTTTGTGGATGGGGTCTAGATTTGTGTGATTTACAACTTTAGATTTCTGAAAAACTGGGGAGGACAGAAAACAAAGACGATAGAAATACCAACAATAAACTGAAACAAACAACAGACAAATCAGATTATTCAAGTATTTACATAAGCACTTGAAGTTAAGAGTGAATGGATAACACAGTGATATGAAAACCTATTAAATTCAGTCTTTAAACCAGAGATGGAACCCCTGAATTGGTGCACTTTCAGCAAACAACAGAAATATCACGGAGATAAGAAAAACCCTGAAAGTTAATTTAGGTCGTAACCCAGGAAACAACAGAAATTGCGCTATTTTCAGAAACAACATCTGCGGGGCTTTTCATACAAATGCTTATATAATTAGAACCCAAAATATTCGGTCAATATTTTCTTGTGTTAAGGGTGGGCAGTGTCCGTGCTCAATTACGGCCAACCCCCATTCATAAATTTCTGAGCTATTTATGTAGGCCGGGGGCATCATACAGTGTATGCAGTCTGCATCTCAAAAAAGAAGCATGAAAAAATCCATCCGTGCTGTCTTCTGTACAGATATAAAACTAAATATGTACAAGTATCCTTAAATCTGATACTGTTTCTTGGAATAAAAGACAAGCAGGAGACGACCTGCTCAAAATGAAAACAAAATTGAGACATTGAAAAAAATATGAATAAATTGCTGTGTGCACTTGCAGAGAAGAATGAATTAATTTAATTTTTTTCTGCCCAACTTGCTTCAAAAGCCGCGACGGGGCTGTTGACTGAAAACCGTCCTCAGGGCAAAGAACCGTGTCGTGAATACTCATCCATGGCTGGTGAGCAGGGCTGTCTATATACATGTAGCTGCATGTGCAGTGAAGAAAAAAATCCTGACCAGCCAATTTCCTGATTGCGCGAGCCTGGCATTTCAGAAAGACGGATGGTAGCAGGAATGGTTGGCGGGCATGGCAGTAGCGGTTTGGTGGGCCAGTGTTTTCTAATGGAAATTTACTGTTGTTTGCGCTGTGCTTGATTGTGACGATATGAAGGGGAAATCATTCTTGAATTGTGCCTAATAAAAAGAGTGGGTCCCCCCCTTGCTTTCTTGCATGATTTCATTGGAAAGTTTAATATGGATCTACAATTCAAGGAGAGACCTGGAAGAAATACGCGTATTCATGGTGGCCGATCTCTGCCATAAGTATGTTTTAAAATTATGTCATTATATTCAGCATTGTAACGCCCTGTTGTACCATTTTAATGCCGGAATTTCTGGGCGTTCTCATGCTGTGTTAGGACATATTTACCATGGTCATCCCTAGAGTGTAGGTGCACATCAGTTGCATTCCAGCTCTTCAAGCAGGCCTGCATGATTTTTATGCCTACTCGCTTACATGTGTGCCTGCACTCCGGGGATGAACACAGTAAGTATGCCGCAATACAGCTTTACAGTACCCCGTAAATGCTTTACATTCAGGGCGTTAAAATGCTGTAATGAAAAACAATTTGTTCTTGGCGGAGATCAGCCCCCGTATGTATACTGTGGCAGAGACAGTTCTTTTTTTTCCCTTGTTGTTGGCTAATGCTAGAGATTTTGGATTTCAGAAATGATAATGACAAGGAGCATTTATATCGTGCAGATACTATGCAAATATATTCAACTGCACACAGCAATACCCATCACTAGCAGAAATGAAAGTGCTGACACTCCAAACATAAACAACATACGTGTACAGTTGCATAATTTTTTTTTCAGTTTCTTTTTGTGCTAGCCTTTTTTCTGAAATGAGTTAGGTCTTGCATGATTCGGTACCGTTCTGTAACCATCTGAGGTGTACATTGTATCCTGTAGAGCAGCTGCAGCGTAGTCACAATGCTATTTCAAGCTAAACTATGTATGCCAACATAACAGGCTTTAGGATTCTTCCCGTGCAATTGAGTTTGTCCCACACACTCCCTGATACACTCGTCTTGTTCAATCGGCCCATAATTCCGTCATTTCACAATTGATAGGGGGTGTATCCACTTGTGCTGGGCGTTTGGTTAATGTTCGTACTTATTGGCGCAGTAATTCGAGTGTCTGGGGCAGAGGGTGACTAAATCGGATTGGGGCCCGTAATAGGATCAGTCTTCCCTAATCCCACCAGAGTGTGGAGTACAGTGTTTGTGGCCATACAGCCAAGCGCTAAATGCACCAATGCTTCAGTCTGAATTGCGTGTCATTGCACCATTTGGGGTTGTGGCGTGCAAGAAGCCAATCTGGGTCATTCTGTAAATTTGGGATCCAAAGTGTGACATTTTTCCGTCCCTGTTGCCTCTGACATGTACACCATCTGACATGTTTGTCAAGGAATGCATCACTGAAATTGATTTCAAACTATTTTCATTTGTTTGGCAGGTAATTTGCAGTAGTTATTCAGTTTTGGAAATTAAACAGTGAATTCCAAACATTACCAATCCTATGCCAGACGTGACAGGGACAGGAAAAAATTGGACCCCAAATTTCTAGAATGACCCATCTACAGAACATAAAGATGACAGGGGAAGTGCACGGAAACCCACATATTTAATGTTGTGACATTTGAGGTGCCCGTATCAGTAGAAAACAGTGGATAAAAGAAGGAAAGTAATGGTCTTCAGTGATGGTATAAAGTGGTTCTCCATCAATTGAAGAATGAATGTATGCAGAATGTGTGATACAGTACCGGTACCTGCAATGTAATGCTGCCGTTTGTTCACGTGGAGCCCCGTATACCTCGGACGTAATTGTTTATCACAAGATGTTACCACAAACTTAAACTTATGAGTTTTGTGGAGCATTGTGCCATCTGAGTTTTAGCTGTTCTACTGAAATTTGAAATAACAATTTGTAATTGCACAAACTTATTTTCACGTACGTTGTACTTTGTTGCTCAAGGAGGAGAGATGTTAAGGGGAAATACATGTGACTAAGGGAGCAGAAACAATGAGATTATATACATTTTGACTTTTGTTTCCTTTGTGCAAAAAAATGAAACATTAATTGTTGCAACTTGTAAATGACTGTACTGAGGTATTCATAAATGTATTGAGTTGCTATTAGTCAAAATGGCACATCTCCTCATAAACCCCTCTCATAGACAGCCATCTTAGTATAGGAAACTTACAACCGTGTATGTATTGCCACCAGATGCGTGTGTGCGGGTTTGCAGTGCGTTCTAGATACACCCGTGTGACTTGAAACTTCTTCGATATATGGCAAACTGATGCATATCACAAAAATTTGATGCTGATTTGAAAACTCTGATGCAAGTGACAATTAGTCTAAGAGGTGATATCATTTGAGAGCGACTTATTGAAAATTACCATGACAACCTGCAAGATTCCGGACATAGGGACAGTCCTCATGCCCTGCCAGCAAACCCGCACTCCTACACATCAGAAACTGATAGCGGGGATTAAGCTTTCGTGAGGGACTCTTGACTTATAAGGGGTGGAGAGAGATGCTGCTTAGAGAGGAGGGAACGGTGTGAAACGAGGCAGCTAGTGTGACTGCTCAGTGCAGTGATGCATAGCCCGTATCAGTTGCTCAAAAGGCTGATGGATGAACTTCCTTTGATACATGGTTTACAGTGGGGATGCATCCATTCATGGCAATCAGGAAGATTATATACTATCAGCCGCCAGAGAGTTTTCCACAGTCCAGTCTACAGAACTCCTTTAGGCGCATGGAAAGAAACTTGAGAACTGCTTAGTTTATATATAAGATAATTAAGAAATGGACACTTTGGGACAATAAAATGGCAGT
The DNA here is from genome assembly GCF_054643075.1 of Acanthaster planci. NCBI lineage: Eukaryota > Metazoa > Echinodermata > Asteroidea > Valvatida > Acanthasteridae > Acanthaster > Acanthaster planci. The sequence continues at coordinate 9,426,596 of NC_141783.1, read as the reverse complement.
TGGGTGGATGTCTTGAAAGTGCAGAGCTCTGCTTTGATGGGGAAATTGGTTTGAGTGTGTAATGCAGTGTGCATTTCATATTTCATTTGCGTGGTCTTTGACATTTTTTTCCTTCTGTTTGTGCATACCTTGAATGATTTCAAAGATGCCTTTGCCAAGATATGTTGCAGACTAAACCTTTTATTGACTGTGGGACAGGAGATTTTTTTATCATTTACAGTCAGTCTCTTTTGAAAATCGAGTGTGAAAACTTTGTTGCGTATTTTGTAACTGTTGGCAAATATACCTTAATAAGGGCTTTCACTAGTAGTTGTTCATATTTGATTTCACAGTTTCTTTTTATCAGATGTTGAAAATGATGAGCTGAAAATAAAGGGCCCCCTTTAATTTCTTCATGGACTGTGACAAATTAGATACATGATTAAGACAGTACCTGAATGTCACAGCAATATCTTGACAGGATTGCCCAAAACATATACTCAATCGACAAATCTTCAAACTTTGGGACAAAAATAAAATAAACAGTGGTTTCGCCAATAACAAACCAAAGATTGAATTTACACAAGCCGGCTTCAGGATGAGGCTCTGATTGAAAACACAGAGCTGGCAATTTTCCGGGAACAAATTCCACAAAGGCAGTTGGACCGCCGATAAATTGAATCTCGGGGAGCACAGACAAGTAAAGGAGACAGGGTTTTTGGTTGTTGTTTGTTTGGTCTGGCCTGGCGAAGGAAACTAGAATGAGAAATTGAGAGATGGGGATCTTCGCACACAATTAGACAAATTGGATTCTACAAACTGTGAGCTTTGAATTGGAGGTTTTATGCACCTGCAGATTGTTTGTGTTCAGGTATTTGTACTGCTCTGGCTGCGTCTTTGTGAAAAATGCGGTGGCCAATTCCACATTGACTGCTTGCACCAAGCAGCAGGCACCCTGTAGGCAGGAAAGATGAGCAAAACATTAAAGGCTGTTTAGGAAACCCCTGGTGTCTGTAATAAGTCTTTGATATTGGTAATAAGGGGGAATCTTTGTACATTCATGTACATGCCTTATATCAACAATTACATATACCTGTCATACACCTGTGTATGAGAGGTATATGTACAAGTACTCATGTTGCCCATGCATAGTTTCTGTGCATGGGTTATGTGCTCATTCAGTTGAAAATTTGTTAACTCCTCACCATGGGTGCACAAACCAGTGCATGAACTTGGTGTGGTTAACTTTGGTGAGCGAGCTGAACTGTGTCATTTATACAGGTTAGAGGAATTATGCAAACAAAACAAACAAGAATGGGGGAAAATGGAGAAGAAAAGCAAAACGTGTAAGCAATTTTCATGGAGCACCCTGTCATCTGTGTGCAGGCTGCATACTGATTGGTTGTTCTGACAACAGTGGTTTTCCAACCAGTAAGAAATAAAATCATAATCTTCAAATTGCTTTGTTTCCATTATCTAATTTCTGCTCATGACTAGTGAGGGGAATTGAATCACAAGCATTTTACTGTTAGAATGAGACTTTTAAGATGTTTTCCCTGTCAAAATAACACACCTATACCCTCCCACCTTAGGAACCCATCCTCCCCACCCCAAATCAACAAAGCGAGCAAAGTCAACAACCAATCTCAACTTCAGGTGTTTACCACAACATGGCACAGTTGAAACATCTCCCGTACCTCATCCCTGTGACTCATCTGGCTACACAGCCTTTGACAGTCACCCAGAACTAACCCCAACCACTTGTCCCATCTAGCAACACTTAGAGAGGCCGCTAAGTGATTTCCTTCAATTTGGCTAACAAGTGGCTTGGGAAACTGGTCCTGTGAATGGAGAGGCCGGTGCTCTCTCACTCAGTACCTACTACCTCCCTCCATGCATTACCATCAAGATCACTGCTGGTTCGAGGCTGGTAATGCCGGTTCAAGTAGCAAACATACTGTTGTACATTACATAGAGCCGGTACCCAGTCTGTCTGTGTAATGCTTTATGCACTGCATATTGGGATCAAGTGCCCTGCTCAAAGACACAAATTAATCTGGCCCACAGGAATGAATGCTTGTGCCTCACATTTGAATTAAATTGCTTAGTGTTTATTGCTTAGTTTTGTGTTACCTGTTAAAGGCCCAGCACTCATCAAAAATCTCAACAGCAATGTACCGTGCAAATCCAAAGGAATTGTGGGTTAAAAAGATGGAAGGATTCATAAACTTAGGTCGATCTTGAAAGCCCTCTTCTCGTACTAGTCCAGATGGGACTTGATCCCTGATCACTGAGACCGTAGATGAGGAAGTCTCACTGCCAATGCAGCTCCCAGTTATACATGTACATATTAACCCTCCGTACTCAGTTGTGTTTGTAAATCAATTCCTTTAACATAGTACTATTCCAAAGATGGATTTTTTGCCTATACACTAGTTAATTCTTCAGGGCTCAACCGTTTCTTCTGTTGTTTCAAGCCAACATATTTATTCCAGTTGGCCTGTAAAACATGAAGTTTAACAAACCAGAACGAGTGCATTATATCTCTAGGGGTTTTTTTCCCCTCCAGCAGAACTTAATAAAATCTGGCTTTACAAAATTTTGGAGCCGCGCTTATTGATTTTTTTTTTCTTCTGTCTCGTAGCTTTTCTTGACAAACCATTAGAATAGGATGTGGGGCTTCCCTGCAAAATGTGTCAAGCTGTCAAGCGGTCTTGCACTTTGTGCAGATGGATTTTCAGACCATCCTTCCATCTCATCCAGTTATTTGACCAACCATCTTTTAGTTTACTTTGCTGTATAAAATGGGTCCAAAAGGAGGCGGACTGTTGGAGAAAACTGGGGGAAAAAAATCAAATTTTTACTACAATTTATTAATCCGCCATGATTTGTTACTTGAATAATTACATACCACAGTATAAACCAATCACGTTTCTGAAGACCCCTTGGTTTTTTTGTCGGACACTGTGAGTGCACACACCAGCCAGCATTTATGATGAACAGCAGTCTGTAGTGAACAGTAATGAACAGTGTACCTGCAATGAATTTCTCTTGGAATTTCTCTTCAACTTTGTATTCCTCTTCAATGTATGAAAACTCTTTCACATCCCTGTGTGGTTGAATCTATTAAAAAGTGCACTTTTTTAAATACTCAAAATTATCCATGCTTTCCTGGACAACTGAGGGCACTTTTGCTGTTAAGTCAACTGGGTAAGATATGTTCATTGCGTGGGCTTTTCTATTCAAACGGTCAACCCAGAATATACTCATTGAAAACAGTTCTGAGAGAGCGTTTGATGCTTGCTTATTGCTATGCGCATAAACAACAATGAATCAGCAAAGAAAAGAAAAATAAGCCCAACAAAACTGCAGGACTGTTTTGTGTGCAAACCAATGTAACATCGAAGGCAAATTGGGAAGGTTTGTATTAAAACAAATTGATCGCAGCTACCCTTTAAATGAATTGCCGTCTGTCACTGATGTGTCGTCCATTGCTGTTTTTTAAAATGAATGTGGGTTTTGTCATAGCGACACTGCGCACAATAGTTAGTACCATAAAATACTTGACAGCCATACTTTTCTTACAGCAGACCACATGTGGCAGATTTGGGGCACTCTGAAGCCCCCTGCCCCCAGCAAATGAAACAACATTTCAAATTGGAACTGCCATGAGCTTAATCAAACCACCAGCACTACACCTCATAACCAACGCCAACCCTACTCCTACTCCACCCCCGAGCCTACTCACACAAACTCGCGCAAAGCTATATTTACCTGCAGTCGGGAACCGCATGTGGTCCTCTTTTGCTCATACCTCTTCTCAAGATCTCCCATGTCTTTTGTACACGACTATCAATCGGGGACCCTCAGCGAACCAGGGACCTCAATTCAGGGTCCTTGATTGAATCGAAAATCAAACTCAACCTTTAGCCCAGCTACCCTACCCATGGCAAGAAGCACTCTACCTATAACTAGCTATTCGCATATGTGATCCTCCCCCCCAAAAAAAAAACATATTAGTACTTGTCTAGTATAGGAAGTCCAGTCTTTGACTTTTTGTTCCCCCTTTTTGGTAGATAGCCTTCTTGATTCTTTTTTTATCACTTAGAGAGTTGAATGCACAGAATGCATGGAAATAACCTGAAAGGATAACCAATAAAGCTAAAGGCATTGAACCCCAAAAAGAGGAAGAAATTTACTTTGCCAAACCTAATTGATCTGACAGCACCGGCATCTTTTAGCAACACTGGGGTCTTCCATTTGTCTCATCAGTTGCCGCGGGGCATTGATTTTGAATTTCAGTCTCTGCATCCGTAGGGTCCATAGCCGCATGATTAATGTGGGGGAAAATAATTGGTCGGTGGCACTTAACATCACGCCCTGAGCAGTGCTTGTACAGGTATTGTTACTTTTTTTAGCTATCCAATAGTTTAGTTTATGACATTTGTCTTCTAAAAGCTGCATTTTTTTTTTAAGCTGTTTCTGCAAAACTAATGCCCATGAAATGCAGACCCGCCGGGCCTTGACCGTCCATTAACAGATTTTTGAAAATTAGGTACGTGCATGATGCCCAGCACATCTGCAGTTTTTCAGATCCAGGCAGGGGGGATTTTAGGGTTAACTTGCTGTCATTTGTAATTTTTCTGAAATTGCATGCATGAGTTTTTTTCACCATACGGTCAGTAGGAAAAGTCGCTTTTTTGGTTGCCTTTCTGAGGTCAAAAGTCTGAATTTTGCCACAACATCAGCTCTGACTTTCAGACAGTTGGAGCCAAGGTACTTGTACAAAACATCCTCAGAAAACCTCCTGGAGGTTTAAGCTTGACACAAGAGCACATGGCGTTGGAATCCAAGCAACCAATTTCTCTTGTCAAGTTAATGCCATCTTTATGTATCTTGTGCATCCGTTCACGGCAGAATAAGTTCCGACTTTGATGATGATAAATGCTCAGTTAAGTTCGTTTTAGCGTGTACTGTAACTCTTCATTGCTGGAAATGAAGACGAATGTGTCAAGATAGTCTCCTTTTCAATTAGAGTTTTTATGTGGGTGGCTGCACCTCCCTAAATCAAAACAACCTCGATGCGTCAAGGGGTTATTGGACATTAGTGAGCGCATCGGTTCAAAGCGCTCACCAGCACTGCCGAGTGCTTTTTGCAAATCTCTGGGGTGACATTCATGACCCTCGTTTTAGCAGAGATAATCGTAAATCAGACCTTTCTATCAGAGTTTATTGAGAGCTGTGGAGGGTCCTCTGTTGCTACCCTTCTTCCCATGAATTGACTGTGTAACAATTGATTGGAGATTTTCCCTAAGTGGAAAAATTAATGCTCATGGCAAAACTCGAGTTGGTCGTACAGTCAGCAAATTGGCGTTTCACTGAGAGAGAAATTTCAACGACCCCTGTCACAATGTCAACGTGGTGGTACGTTTTGCTCCTGTTAATGAATTAGTAATTCAACTCATTATGCAACATTAAATAATTGGCGAAATAAGAAGTTTCTTTAGCATTTGGCTGGGAAAATGCCTAATCTTGGCGTAAGATGCTAATAAATTTGTCAGAACCACCACTGCCCTTTTAATGAAGGAACTGTAACTGCAAGTTACCACAAGATGATGGCTGTGGCAAGTTTACTCCCCTCCACATCAGGTTATATACATGTAGTACATGTAGTAAAGACATTTCTCCTACATGTACATGTATGTGAAATGTTCAACAAAGTGACTTGTTTAACCCTAACCCTCCTGAATCCTTCACCTGTTGGAGGATTGAGGAGGGTTAGGGTTAAGAGTCAATGGGAAGGCTGTTTCCATGGGCCGCTGTGCACATTTGGAACCTTGAATGCTGTTCGATCTCACAGCTTTGCAACCATCTAACTTGTGGCATACCGGCAACATTGGGGTTGTAATTCCCACGAAAGCCAGTGACTCATCAGAGCCTTTTTGGATCTTTCATAACGCTTGGGTGTTGTATAAAACCACAGGCTCATCCTCTGTACTTATTCAAATTGGAACATGAGGCTTTGTGGAAAGTAATGGTATTAGGCCTATGTACCTGACTTTTGCAGTATGAAATCCTTCTAAATCCTATCGGAGCATTTGCTGGTTGTTGAAGAATTTGTTTGGGTTGAAATGGAATGCTTAATCTTCTTCACAATTTTCTTCAAAATGATTTGACGATAGCCCTTAATGCATTCTCCAATGAGCCTTTTGCAGTATAGAATTTTAAAGAGCTGTTTGTACTTTGACGTTTGACATTTGATTTCCTGTAATTCAGTAACTCGCTGTGCTTAATTTGCTGAATTTGTGTACTTTCCCCCCCCCCGCCTCATTGAGCTTTCGAGATTTTTGAGACTAGTGGCAAGCCACTCTGCAACAAGCAACATTGTTGCCTTCACCTAACGACCAGAGCAAAATCCAATTTATTACAGGCCGGATCCTCCTCATGTTGGCGTTTACCCATCAAACACTGAAACGTTAATTTGCAAAGTTCAATCAGGGATGTTTATATCCTGTTCGGGGTAAATGACTGTACGTGTACCGGTATAGTACTTGTTTCTGGGCTTTGAAAGTGGATCTATTTCCTGATCAAACATTTCTCACATTCAGAAAGTGGTCATGTGGATTTTTTGAAGTAGTCCAGATGCTAATGTAGCGGTCCAGTCCTTCAGCAGTTGTCAGGAGGGTGGAGATCCATCCACCAATTAAGGAGGAGAGGAGGTGCAGAACGAGACAAAAACTGGACTCAAGGCCATTGTGGCTTGTTTCCCTTTGATTATTCCCAGGTGTCAATCACCAATGAAATTGTACAACCAAAAGGAAAAACGAAACCCCAAAGAAAGACGGAGGACGTACTATTGAGTGATGGTTTACCGGTACATTGCAATAAACGTTACATTCCGTATGTCCATGATAAATTCACACTTAGAAATGTCTCTGTATAATACCCTGACGTCTAGAAGTTTGCCCAAATAGGTATGAACACTAAAGGCAACGGAAAAAGGGCTGAAAGTTATCCCACAAGGAGCCATGCTACTCTGCCAGCCTACCAAGGTGCAGGTCTCAAGCATGGGAACTGTTAGTGAGAAAATCCCAGAAACTTCTCGAGTCCTGTCAAAATGTAATACGATGTAAGAGCCTTGCAGATGAAAGGCTTGGCTTTGAGATACGGGTAACATATTAAGTTTGTACACCTGCAAGGGACGCTCATACCCATGCATTGATCTCGTGCCAGAGATCAGTAGGTCAGAGTTCATATTCATATCAAAACTTATTATCTCACCAGGGAATCCCCAGACCCCTACATTAACAAAGCTCTCATCCATGTTAAAAATATTGTTGCTTTCATTAAAAGATTTCATCAAAAGGAAACATACAGTTCTTCCTTCTGGGTCCCAAACTGAAGGCCCACATTATTCAACACACCTTTTCTACTTTATGGTACATGTACAATAACAACTTTTCATGTGTTAAATGAAAAAAAAAATCACTTGCCTCGAATTGGACAAAATCAGTAAACAGAGAATTTTTTCTTAAGGGCCTTATAAACTGAGAGTTCCGCAGAATTAGTCTTGATTGGATTCTGCAAGTGCAAAACACAGCAACAAGCAACAACAAACTTCCTGGGAATTAATTTACCAGCTTGAATCATTGATCAGAGCTAGGAACAGGAAAACTTGTTAATCTCATTAGGCCAAACACCTGTGTTTACTTGATAGATTCTGAGTCAGGATTTCGGCTCTTCACGGTTCAGTGAACCTCGTCTCAGCCTTGTCAACATCCTGTCGAGACGATGGACTGTGAGCAGTCAAAATATTCTTCTCCAGAAATGAAATCATGCTCTTGCTGGTTGCACTGCTCGGTGGAATACCCCATTCTAAAATGATCAAATTTTGTTTGAAATGGTAAACATTTGAAATCTTTCCAGGAGTCATGTTTGCTGCATAAAGCTTTGTATTCTCTGAACTTTTTATTTCATCTGAAAAAGTAACTAACTAATTCTAATAGTTAACAAGGTCTGTTTGATTAACCACAACGTTGATGCATTAAAGTCCCCTGTTCACATTTTGCCATATGTTTTTATGGACTTCAGGACAGAAAATGCCTTCCTTCATGATTTGATGTAGGGCTTGCATTGATAGATACATGTCTATGATTTTCTACAGTTTCAGGATGTCTAGATATATTTAAAACGAGGTGGACAGACCATACTAGAGCCAAGGCCATATTTTCTTTCATATGCAATGTTTTACACAAACATTTTTGTTGCCTTAAATAAGCGGTTTCAGATGTTACTAATGTGCAACTTTCACGTGAAATGTTTCTGATCTCCAAGTTAGAGTCGTGAGTTTGTAGTGCAGTGAAGTTGACACAATTTTCTATTTCTTGTTAACATATTTTTGTTTTCGGATGTAACGCCTGGCTTTTAAGTTTGGGGATCAATTCTGATTACTGTCTGCAATTCCTGACAGTCTCCTACTGGATTAGGGGATTCCAATCAGATTGTTCATCAGGTAAAGGTGCCGTCTTACCAGCCTAGCAGACGTATTGATCATTACCGCGAATCCACAGAACACACGACCATGGAAGTGTCAGCAAATTGATGATGACGGCTTGATAAAAAAAAGCCAAACATATATTATTAACCAGATGAGTTGAATTATCGGAATTGAGGGGGAAAAACCACTAACAGCAGCCTCACGGGCTAGTCCTGAAGCCCACAGTTTGCCAAGTTGAGTGGCGAGGACCTCTAGACTTTGGCAGTTTCAACCTTAACTCATGTGTTTCATGTTGATTTCATTCTTCCTCTTCTTTCATCTTTTGTAGCTTTTTACCTTGGGTACACATTGCACTGCCCTAAAAAATGCTGGGGGGGGGAGGTTACTGTGTAATTTTTGTTTTCTGTCCCTGATGTCATTGCAACACACTTTATGCGTGTACTTCAACCCTATGAGAGCCGTTATGTGTTTTGATGAACTGTTTGGTATCATAACTGTTTATAAATTGGATGTACTGGTACCATCTTTTCTATTGTTATAAATGACTTGCCGAGAAAGACATTTTCAACTTTGGCCCTTTCATTGGCAAATTCTGTAAATATGAATCGCAAAATTATATTTTTTTGTAATTTTTTAATTTTCTCATCAGTTACATCAGAACAGCCTGCAATAATCGTTTTCCCACAAAAAAAACCCATGTGAGTCGAAATGCTGCGGTGATGGATGAAATGTTCATTAATTTTTTAGTGATCATCCCGAGGGGATTTCTGTGGCTTCGGGTGTTTTATGCACTCATGCACCCCCCCTTGTGCTTGTCCCTTGCCTGTCCCATGGCATTAGCAATTGATTGATTTGGTTAGGAACTGTTGCGAAAGTGGGTCTGACAGCCGGGAGGAAGGAATCTCGGAGACACCGTTGAGAGAACGCTGCCTCCCCAAAAAAAATCTCTTGGAATGAGGAGGATGGGAAATGTAACCGCCGAGAATGTGGAAACTCTCTATCATTGTCATCGTCTGTGGTAGAGGTGATAAAAAGCTGCAGGAGTTGATCGGGTCACATGACGTTTCAATTAATCCTATCTTTAGCAGTATTGCCAGGAGGGATAGACTTGTATTCGAGTACCTTGTTTCCCCCCCCCCAATTTTTGCAGGTTTTTTGGAGAGGTAAGCACACTCCTGGGTACCTGGACAAGACCATGTCATACCAACTTGGATTTTTTTGTCATCGAAAAAAAATGTATCGAGAATGAAGGGAGATCATGTGAAATTTGCATAATAATCATTCGCAGTCAAATTTTGATGAGCCATTCTGTGCCAGATCAGGCCTCACTGATTCTGATTGGTTTGTTTCATGCACCCTTGGAAAGGGGAAACAGTCATAAAGCCATATGCTTTCTTGTACCTACTGAAAGTTGTTTTTGAGACTGAAGGTAAGATTTGTGCCCATCTTCACCGGCCACCGTGCACAGTTTCTGACATGTTTTGTGGGAATGACCTGCTGCACTTCTGTCTTGTGTGATCGTTACCCCTGACTCAGAAATCCCCTGATCTCCATTGGATTTTGCTCTTTATTTTGTGATAAACAAGTGTAATTTTCAACACCGACCTCCACTCCCCAGCCTCTGCAGAAATCTGAAATTTTCACAGTTTATATTTAACCCCCCTTGCCTCCCCCTTTGGCCAGAATCTCCCGATGCCACTCTTTCTATCCCCGCTACCTTTTTCTGTCATTGCGTGCTTCTGTGGGAGTGCCAAACACTTAGTTCAGTCCCACCAGCTCACGATTAATCAGGATTTTGGGTCACTCGATGTGAGAATGCCTCAGGAATAGGACCCGGCCAAATCCATCTCCAATTGCCCCTCGTCCCAGGCAATTAGGTTCTGGCTTATCCCATTAAATTTGCAATAAACATGTACAGTCTGGTGGGTAATTTTAGCTTTTTTCATATTTATGGTTTACTCAGCTATATGTAAAAACAAGAATTTGTAAAAAAAATTCTAGGTGGTTTTTGTGCTCATCTTTACTGTCTAATTGTGTTGTTTTGTTGGGGTGTTTGTTTGTTTGTTTGTTTGTTTGTTTGTTTGCTTGACCTCCACAAACAAACAGAAATAAAAAGTCACACAAAACTAAGATTTACCACTAAAAAGAAAGTATATAGGCCTACACAGGGAGAACAAAGAAATCTGTTGAAGTGCAGTGATATGCAAATGTATTTCTCTTCTGAAAAATGAAATGAAATGAAATTGTAACAATAAAATGAAATCTGTGTGACAGTTTCAAATAATATTAATAACTAAGTTGTGTACAAAAGCTGATAGGAGCTGAAGGGTCATGGGCCACTTAGGTCAGTGTTGAAGACTAAGGTTTGAAGAGCACCTGTAAGTAAAACATGTTTTCTCTGATTTTTATCTGTTCAAATAAACATGGAAGCATCCAAACCGAACTTGGAGTCATTTGTCTTCAGAGCTCAGCCGTAACTAGCTAAAAAGGGCTTTTTTCTGTTCATGCCCAGATGCCAATTCGGAATGTAGATTGCTGAGCTCTGAAGACAAATAACACTGCGTGCGATTTGGATGCTTCCATATCTATTTGAACAGATAAAAATCAGAGAAAACATGTTTTCCTTTAGTGGTGCTCTTTAAAATTGGTGTTTGCCAAGAGTGGTGCAGGGGGGTGCGTTAGGTTTCAAGAGGTTTCTTTATTTGCTCCCAATAATTTCTCCCAAAGCAGTAGGAATGTATGGGGTACTAGCTCAGCTATGGTCGTACATCTAAGTCCCCTGTGGTTCAACGCGGGGGGGGGGAGTGAGCATCATGAGTTATATGGGGTGTAAATTCTGGTCCGAGCCCTCCCCCCACAACAAATCCTGAGAGTGCAACTGTTAGCCAATTGATACACTATAATCTTTTATTGATATATGTGTTAGTAATCCATTGTGTAACTTGAACAGCTACAACATACGGTAATTAAATGATTAACTCATCTAGCACAATTGTGTAAGAGATGCTGTTTAAATAATATCAACTTCTGGTCACCTCCACAAATTTTATGATCTTTATAGAAATACAGCACCTGTGGTAGAGTTGTTGTGAAGGTTTCGTATTAACTTGTGAGCCGAATGAAACACACAAAATTGCCTTTAAAGTTAGTTGTAAGTGATCCTATCTTGGTTGATGTCTGAATTAAAAATAGTAGCAATAGCCACTCTCCAAATAAACATTCCAGGGACCGCAGAAATTGATTCAATTTCTTTCTCCATCTATTGAACCTGATCTGAAGTGGCCCACCCACAGTGCGAAAGAAAGTGAAAAACGGTTCTTGATCGTGCTTTGGGAAGCTTGCAAGTAGCAGAACAGTTTCAAATGTCGTATTATCAAACCAAAGCCATTTGAGAATGAATTGAGTAAGGAGAAAGCACAGAGCACTGAGGAGGCGGAGAAATGAATGCGTTTTTGCCACAGAAACTGACATAAAGACTGGATTGGGTTGCCTGCTGTTCATGCTTTCGGGAACAATCTATTTTAAAATTTGATGTGGACAAAATTCTTAAGAGACAGTGATTTTCACATTTTGCTTGAGTTTTAATTTTCAAAGGCTGAGCAATTTCTCTTTGTTTCGTTTGTGGACAAAACTTCAATAACGTCTCCAATGTACATGTAGGCCTTCCATGCTACCATATATCTAACAATAAAAACTTCAGTCCCAATTGTGCCTCTGGGCCTAGATAGCAGAAATTTGTTTGAAGACTTACATGGATCCCTCAATCAGCAGTTCAAATGTAGTACAAATACTGTCTAAATGTAGTCACTTTCAGCATTTTGTTTATAATAATATATGCCAAATGCAGGCAACGGTAACATATGTGCAAAATGCAATTAATTACCAACTTCGATGTGGTACCATGTGAATGCAAATCTACATGCATTTGGAATTTTCTTGAATAATTTGAATAGTTCCTGGAGGAAAGAAATACTCCTTCCTTAACATAGACCAGAAAAACATGAAACGCTCTGTGTCTTTGTGCTTTAGGAATATACTGCTCAGTACATATTTCTCATTGCACAGTGTAACAAGAAATACCCTTTTTGGTTAGCTGAAGTATTGCAAGGATGCCAGATTGTAAAGAAGTATTTTAGGACAAAAGGGAATGGAACAGGTCTCTGTTTACAGCTTTACAGCTGTAATTTATAGGTAATGATATCACAATAGCCCCTTGATGGGCTCAAGTGTGGGTCCTGTTGTACTTTTTTCTCTGTTGCAACATAAATTCAGAGGACATTAGGCCCTAATAAAAGTTGATATACTGTCTCCCATGAGGTTTTCTCTGCTTTCATAAAACCTCACTTTTGAGCTCTCTATAGGATTGATAAAAAATATAAATAGTTTTTGGGTTATAAACGTTTAGAAATGATCTGTTTTGGCTTGTATTTAAAATGTATTTTTTCTCAGTGGATAGGGGTTGGAGTAGGTGTATGATTTCATTCAGACTTATGGCAACTGGGCACAGAATTGACTAAATTGAAATAAAAGCACGGCTATTGTTCACCATTCCAATGTTCAGGTTAGAGAACTTCTTGAAAGAGGCCAAAGCTTGCCAGTGCAGCCTCTCCTTGACCTCATTGTACATGCAACTCTGTAAAAGGTTCATTGCTTATTTTTTCACTTGGATCTGATATTTTAAATGTATGGAAAGTTCCAGTTCAGTATGCATTTGAAGCACAACCAGACATTATCTGCAAAATACAACAAAAAAAAGGGAAGGTGGTATAATAAGATCTTTGTTGAATGAAGTCATCAATCATTTGAGAGATCTGAAAGATGGGCTTTGCCCATAAAGGAGAGTCTTGCCTAGCAACAGTCTCGCCTGGGATGACACCCTGTGTACGTGGATGTTTCTGATTTAATTTACCATCGAGGACAGAACACATCAAGCAATACAGGATGTTTCCCTGTCCTCACTGGTCAGTCTGCTGTCCTCAGAAGTACAGGTGTGTGTGCCTGCTCTGTGCTTTGTGGACAAGTGATAATTGGAAGGGACAGCAGGAAACGCAATACCTACTCCTAGGTAGGATTCACTCTGACTGGAAGTATCCCCTCATCACCACCAAAGGAGAGACAGGCTGGTGAGAGGTTTCTTAACTGGTCTTGTACTCGCACTCTGTGCACTTGCCAAGACCATACATTCCAGTGAAAATTAAACCTAGCCGTGCATACACAGAGAGAGTGCCTACCAAAGGGGCGTCGCTACTACGTTATCAGAACATGCCAGCTCTTGTTCCTGCATGGAGCAGATAGCAAAACGTGACAGTGCATTCATGTGTATTTCGCATGGAGTATGCATAACTAATACATTGTACACATATTGCATATCTGAAGCATATTTACCGTTGAATACCTCATTAAAAGAAAGGCCCAACTCCACAGTTTGGGCCTAGGAGAGTTAATGGATTTCATTTGCAACTCCTGCAAAAAATATTCAGTTTTTTTCTTTTGAACCCGCCAAAAAAGCTTCGTTGAAATTTGGCCCTTCTTTTAATTAGGTATTCAATTGCATCTGATTGTAATCCACGGGGCTTGTTGTAACCACATCAACACACCAGATGACAAACCACTCAAGACGAATAAGGGAGGATCTTGAAGGAAGTCAGTAACTTTAAGTACCTTAGGGTGTGGGTCAACTTGACCAAGGGCAACATCAAAAGTATGGAAAGCCAAAGCCCAGAAGGCCCTGAAAGACATGAAGATGATCTGGAATTCTGAGATGTCTTGGGAGATCAGTATCTTCTCTGTCTTACCATCGTTGAATTAGTCCTTAATTACGGGTGTGAAGCATGGTCATTCACCCCTTCTCTTGAGATATTGGTTGTAATGCCCACATACCTCTTGGCAACTCCTGGCAAGAGAAGGTGACCACCCTTGTCTTTTACAGAGACCTCCCAAGGGGTGACAAAATAGTGGCACACTGGATTCAGCTGGTTGGGCAGTGCCACTCTGAGTTAAGGGCTCACCAGGTAGTTCTGTGGAAGTCCATTTTAAAACATGGCAAGAGGAAGAGAGGGAGGCAAGCCATGTCCTGTGTTGGGGCTGCCGAAGGAAGACACTGGAGTGCTGGCTCATTTCGTCTTCAGTGAATGAAAGCATATGAGTGCCTGTAATCAAAATTCCCCAAGGTCTTTCTCTCACAAGTCCTCAGGATCATGTTTCCTCTTTCATAATTTGTAGGATTGGCAAGGCTATCGGATGATTTTTTTAAAATTAATTGGATGAGCATTATGCATTGAGTAGCATGAGGTTAGTCAAGGTTATTATTTCCGCTAATGGGTCATTAGGGAGACATTCCCATAAGAACGTGGACATTTTGTGGTAAATTTTTCAGCATTAGGGAGACATTGGCTTTTAGGGAGACATTTCAGTGTCTCCCTATTTTCAAACTGACAGAAGGAGGCCGAATTTTATTGTCCATATTTGAGAGATGATAGTTTAGGGCCTAAAATGAAAACATACAAAGGTTGGTTTAGATCAGATTAGGGAGTATTGAATTATGGGACAGTAAAGTTGGAAAAATTTTGTGCACGTTCTTATAGGAATGTCTCCCTAATGACCAATTAGCTGTAATTATAACGTATATACTACTATATTTCCAAATAGGTCGCTTGGGAGACATTTTGCGGTACATTTTTCAACATTAGGGCGACATCGGTCATTAGGGAGACATTTCAATGTCTCCCTAATGCTCCAACTACCAAAAGGAGGATAATTTATATGGTCCACATTTTGAGAGACGATAGATTAGGGTCTGAAAGGAAAACATGCAAAGTTTGGTTAAGATTGGATTAGGGAATATTGAATTATGGGAAGGTAAAGTTTGAAAAATTGTGCACGTTCCTATGGGAATGTCTCCCAAGTGACCCACTTTTGGTAAATTATTATTATTTATTATTATTTACACTATTACAGTATACGTGCACAAGGCACTTCAATATACATTTGTCAGTCAACAGCTGATGGAAGATCACAGGTATAAATTGATAGAGAGCATTCTCCGTCTCCAAATATATGTACCTTCCCCAGTGTTCCCAACAGCAGCATGCTTCTCCACCGTCACTATCCTAGCTACGCTAGGACACACTGGTACATGCATACCAAGTATAAACTCACAAATCCACCTCAATGACATGGTTATTAATCCTATTGAAAATCAATGGTGTTGTTGTTTGTTATCCTTTCAGAGGGTCTCTACTTTTATCAGCAAGCAGGTGTGAAAGCATGGTCAGTGGCAGAAGGTGCCAGTTGGTTTGGCACAGGTTCCTGCCACAGATGTTTCATTGCCTTTCATTGGTGTCCAAGTGAACCAATACTTGGTTTAAACTATGCCTCCATAAAAAAATCTGAAATTACCAAATAAATAGACAGATATTACTAGTATCTTGGACCGATGACTCTGCAAATAAGTCTTTGTGGACATTTAAATTTGGCTGCATTGAAAAGCTCCCAAAAGGATTATCTCAGTAGTGGAGGGTTAAGGGTTCAAGAGGGGAGAGGGGCGCTCCATGGCCTTATTATCTGAACAAGGTCCAGAGTGGGTTGATCAGGAATGTTATTTGTAGCTTTGCATAGCACTAGTACTCAGAGAGGTACATGTATGTTTGTGGGTATACTATGGAAGCAATCTCTAAATGTATGGAGAAATGTTGGTAAAAAACTGGTGGTGAGAATTGATTTTGACAATTTGAACAAGGCCGCACTCTGTTCCCTGAAGACAAACAGAGCACACTGTCGGAAACATCGATACCTTGTCTTACCACTGACTCTTCTCAGAGCCAATGCTTCTTCTTTTGAGAGATTGCTTCTGAGGCGTACACACAATCACATGTGTGTGCCTTTTTGTGTGGGCTAATCATACATGCAAGTTTCCAACAGTACAGCATACAATGAAATACATTGTATGTCTTGTCCAGATTTTGGGACAAGGTGGGTGATACATTGAGGGAGGATACAGATATAAGGGTTAGGGCTGAAGGACTTGAGTAGGGGTTCCATCTGCACAGTGTGCTTTCCCCTGCTGCCTTGAGTTTGATACATCGCTGCGTACTGTTTACAGAACATAGACACAGTACCTGTAGCATGTGTGCACGTACATCTACATGTATATGATGGATGTAACAGTAGATTTACATCTGTTCTAACACTTTCATATGATTCCTGAAAGTGTACTGCATTACTATACCAGGATTTGTGTTGTACGGCTTGGCATTTTAACACGTTTCAACACAGTTTTAGCTTTAAAATTTGTCCTGCGTTTCATACATCTTGTTAGAAACAAGTACCGGTTTATTTATTGCTAGAGTGGGATGGACAGTGCCAGCAGATTTTTTATTGATTAGTTTTTATGGGAGTTCCTGTACATGTAGGATTTTGTTTTTTGCTTCCTCTAACACTGCTTTTTTCCCCCCCTTATCCCTCCTCCCAGGTGAGGAAGACTTCAGCGGAGAAGCTGTACGAGATGTTGCTGATGTATGATGACGTTGTGCCGGAAGACAGTCAAGAAGAGATACTGACGATACTCAGTGAGACCAAATGGTGAGCAGTTTACGTCGCTGCTTTCCTTCAGTGATTTCTCATACAAACAAGTGTGTGAGCACACAGACATAGGCTCGTATGGACTGTGTGTGCTTGAAGAGTAAATTTCACTGAAGGATTTCTCAAGAGAGCTCCAGTGTTCGGGAGGGAAGAACACTTCTGTACGTGCTCATAGTCAACCTTTTTTTTTTACTAAATCCCTGAGGATGAGGCATTGCAGTTTCTTTTGTTCCCTTGATGCGACACACTCCGATAGACGCAAAGCACGTATGTGTAAATTAGAGGAGCATTTCCAACAAAGGATTGACTCCCAAGGACAGAACATAATGCTTTTTGTTTCCTTTTTATTGAATGTATGTGTATATCGTAGCTGACTTAGGGCTGTAGGAATGCTTCTTCGTGAAATCATGGAGATCAGGAATGGTTCTGTTTATTGTCTACCTTGAGATACTGCTTACATTAAGACCTAATGGTGGGCAGATACATTTGAAATGATATTTAATGTCAAACTAAACAAACAAACAAACAAACAAACAAACAAACACCCCAACAAACAAACATTGCAGTTGCTTTCTATAGCATTATTACTCGGAAGTGACATTGTAGTGGTGCCTTAATATTGTTGGAACCATATGGTACTCAGGGACATACCTAGGATTATCAGAATAGGGGTTTGAAATACAATGGCTTGGGACCCTTGACAGGATCTCCAGACCAGGGGGATTTGGGGCGCATATACCACTGGAAATTTTTTTGAGAGGACATTAAATCCTACAGTCAGATGCATTTGGGGGCCTGGTTCTTTTTGACACAGATCTGGATCTCGATCAGTGATCCTAAGGGTTAGGGCTGATATAAGGGTTAGAGCTGAAGGACTTGAGTAGGGGTTCCATCTGCACAGTGTGCTTTCCCCTGCTGCCTTGAGTTTGATACATCGCTGCGTACTGTTTACAGTACATAGACACAGTACCTGTTACATGTGTGCACGTACATCTACATGTATATGATGGATGTAACAGTAGATATACATCTGTTTTAACTCTTTCATATGATTCCTGAAAATGTACTACATTAGTATAACAGGATTTGTGTTGTACGGCTTGGCATTTTAACACGTTTCAACACAGTTTTAGCTTTAAAATTTGTCCTGCGTTTCATACATCTTGTTAAAAATAAGTACCGGTTTATTTATTGCTAGAGTGGGATTGGCAGTGATCCTAATGCTTTGTGGGCTTTGGTGTCCGTAAACCAACGAAGGATCACTGATCATAATCCAGACCTGTGTGAAACAAATGCAGCCTAAGTGCCCAAAATGTCAAATCCAAGGCATCTGTTTCGGGGTTATTTTACAAGTGAAACAGGGAAGGATTAAAGGGGATGAGAAAAAGAGGGTTTGTCCGACCTTTTTGCCCTTTGTACTCCTGTAAGCCAATATCTCATGCCGTCTTCATTTGCAGGGACGAAAGTGTGCTAACCGTCCGTCCAATCCGCAACCAACTGTGCGACCTCATGAATATTCCAAGGCCAGTGTTAAAGGTACGTGTCTTTAAAGTCAAGGCTTATAATTGGCATCATCCGCAATAATCTGGAATTTTTGAATTTGTTCTGCAAAAAGATACACATGTACATGAAGGCAGTCTTTTGTTTTGTAACGATCTCTTTGAAATTTTGGGTTGTACTTATGCCTTCAGGCTGAAAGCTGAAGTGTTGCATCACACCCATACAACAGTGCGGTCAGTGACCTCCCTTTAACAGTGTTGAATCCTATGTTTTAAATGTTAAGTCTAACATTTTAATTTTAAAATTAGCATTAAACTGTTAATTCGACATTTAAATATCAAGGGGAAAATGTTGAATTAACATTTAAATTGTTGAATTAATTCTTTAACTCTTCAAGCTGATATTTAAAGTGCAAGGTTTAACCTTTAAAATGTTGGATTCAGCACTTTAATAGAGTGTCTTTGAGTGCAGAACAAAGATCTTGGAGATTGTAAAATGCCAACAGAACTAAAAATAAATATTTCCATCTGCAAAACATTTTTGTTTAAAATAGATAGCAGAATAAAGTGACAGAGGAAAGTCAGCCAAATTTTTGGTCGGCAGTCAAAGGCCCTTGCATAGAACCAGAGGAATACCTGCTGCATACAACCAATGACATTGATGCAGCAATTGGCAAGACAGGGTCATGTTTGCTAATGTTGCATGATGGCCGTCGGGTCTGCAGTGCTGTACATCAGTGCCTTGAAAAAAATAAAATCGAAAACATAGAAACATTGTCTTTTTGCCAGAGTAGGAGGGATATTGTGAAATCTGGGCAGGTGGTATTTGTAGGAGAAAAAAAGAAGGGGTATTGAAATACGGTTCAGAGGACTGACACTTCATTCCTCTGTTTTTCCATTTATTCACGATCATTGAAATGACCAGCAACACCCCTAAAGCATAGCATCGGGTACATCTTTGCAAAGAAGTAGTTAATTGAAAAAAGAAGTGATTTCAATAATTTAATAAGTCAAACACAGTTAAACTGCTTCAGGTTAAAATAGACTTGTGCACAAATGAAAATGTGAAATAAAAACTATCATGCATTTGTCAATAAAGCTGGTTAACAGGAGCCAGATTGGACTGTTCAGAGTTATAGGCTGCCTCCGAAATGTGAGGTCATCATTGCCTGGCAGCAACTTGAGTTGTGGATTTAGCTGACCTGTTGGCTTCCAATGACGCATTCTATAATTGCCAGCCAAAGAAAGGTAATTAGTACGCGGTCACAATCAAGCTCATCACCAGTCACTTACTGGTTAAGGACAAGTCTATCAAGTCAAATCGCATATCAGATCGCCAGGCTTTTCACCGTTCATTCGATCGGCCTTGAGTTCATTAGAGTGGTTTGACTTGAGAATGAAAAATTGGGGGTCTGAATCGTAGAGGATTCAACAGTACAGGATTGATTTGCAAAAGATGTTTTGACATTAAAAACTGTGAGACAGTTGCTGAATCCACATTTGCACTGTTCATCTGCATCTGCTCATCTAGTCAAAAGAAGCAATCTTTAGACGTAGTGGGTTAGTGTATCGAGTGCTGATTGCCATTGATGCTAACCTCAATTTCAATGGAACCTCCAAAATTTTGTATTGACAGTACAGTTGTACATGTGACCTGGGATTTCATATTCACCAAATGCATTCAAAAGTATGGAAACCTCTCAAAATGAGGCAGAATTATTCCCTGGTACTGTAGTCAGTTGGTCGTGATGTGTTGCCTGCAACCTTGCCTAACGACCATCAGAATTTTCGACCACTGGTCAGTTACTCATTCTGACTTTGATAACCGAAGTTGAACTGTTTTGTGACATCCTGTCATCTCTCACATTTTACCATCGGTTACATTTCTCGCTGCGTACACGGTCTTGGTCATTTTGCACAATTAGTGGCTCCCTCTGCACTTAGATACGATAAAGGGCTGTTGATAACCAATGATGCAGTCCTGCCCTGGGGCTTGGTCCCAAATGTTCCATCTAGTCCCCACCAGCCATCGTTAGAGTGTCATTAGTCGCACTGATCTTGCCATGGATACCAGGAGGTGGCCTCTCCTAAGTTGCTTTGTGGTGGGGACTCTGCATCCTGAGCCGCTCAGCAGAAACGTTTGAAATTAAATAACGTTTGCAAATTTATCGCCCGCCGGTCCTAATAGCACAGATCCCCCGCTGCCGGCAAGGTCTAAGACAACAGACCTTTGCTATGATTTATGCACCCCGGCTGCCTGGAAAACAGCTCTTGCATGACATTAGTGTCATTACGTACTGTAAGGATATTCCCGACAGTCCGACTTGGTAGATAAGAATCCAGGCACAGAACCCTGTCGGCAACATTGTGATATCCGCTCCCCCCCCCAATCCTCTATCTTTTACATCTTTCTAATAATCCTTTTTTTCTGCCCTGTACTCTGAGGCCATTGAATTAATTGCTGCATCTGTGAAAAAAAACCTGCTCCTAAGGGAGTCGGGGAAAAGATGATCAACCAGCAGAAAAACCCCAGGCAAGGGGACATTAGATGGTCCCCGGGGGGAGATGTGACGTTTATTGCTGGGCCCCTTGGGGACGGTCCCCACCGTCATCTCCGTGAGCAGCGTGCGGAGGCATACCAGCAGCATTAATTAGCCCTCAGAAAGTCCATTTAATCAGCTGGAATAATGCATAACTCCACTGTTTTCCCAGCTTTAATGCCCTTCCTGCCTGTGGCTGTGGCCTTCCTGTCTTGTCAGTCAGGAAGCCTTTCGTATCCTTGTTTTGTGCTTAATATGCACATTTTCCATTTGATGAATTTATATCGTTGCTATGGATTTCATGGCCATTTTACATTGACATACATTTTGAAGTTGTCTTATTTCGGAAATGGCCCTCTACGCCTTTGCATCCCTTTTCACAACAAAATGGTGAAAGAAAGATAATTGTAGAAACTCATCACACAAGAAAGTGGGAAAATTTTAACACAGAGACAACTAAAAAGAAACAGAACACAGAAAAACACAGGAAACATCAAAACCATGGAGAGTTGTTAGGGTTCAGTTGTTGAGAATTACTTTATTTACATTAAGCACTTGTTTTAGTGAGCAATAGAATTTTATTGATTACAACTTTTCTCCCCTCTAGAGTGCAAAAGCAACAGATTCCAACCCAGCCAACCAAACCGAGTTACCAAGCCAAACATGATACCACTGGGGTCAAAGGTCAGCCTTTTCTGCTTCGTATTCCATTTAGGCGAGGTAGAGACGAGATTGTGATTGGTCCTTCATAGGTCGGCCCCGGTACTTCGTGGAGTAATGTGATTGGACAGTTGATGATTTTGGAACCAGTGAGAGTTTCAGAGGTCACTGGAAAGAGGCTTCATTGAAAAACCCTCCCCACTCCCGATTTAGTTTGTATTCATGCATAATGCAAATTGGCAGGATTTTGTAAACAGGCTTACATAAACTTTAGTAGCGTAATTGGTATTGGTGTGCGCGAATAAAAAAGTTTCGTTGTTCGTTGCTGCCTGGAAAATATCTGATCTAGCACACTTTAAGATTTAAAATGTAAGTAAACAGGATAATTTTCAAATTAGCTTTTGGGCAGGTGATATATATGCAGGGGAGGAATGGACTCTCGAAAACTTTGTCATTTGAAGATATTTGCAAATCACTACGAACTACGAACTAGGTTCAAAGCCCACGTGAGCTGGCTTTTGGGGCGTTGTAAGTCTTTAAGTTACTCTGCTGCTGAACCTAAGAACTCTGTTGGTAAACCATAGGCATGTGTCAGACTTCCACAACTTCGAAGAATAGCAATAACTGCAATCTACCACGTAGCCTTGTCATTTTCACTTTGCGTATCCTAATATCTGATACGGATAATATAAGAAAAAAAGTCTAGATGGTCGTAAATTCTCGAGAGCTTAAAAGGCTCCAACGGTGTCATAAGTTGGAATGTTAGGGCGCTCGTTAAAATCCAGCTCAGCAGTTGTCATTTTAGAGATTTATAGTTCTCCTTGGCAAAGAGTGTCTCCCCTTTAAAAATAAGCACAGGCTTTTAAAAAAAGCAGGCCCCTGGTCATGTTTCGCAAGCAGCCTGTCAATAAAGGAAACGGTAATAAACTAAGAGCCCGAGAGATGATAACAATGCCCGCTAAGTGCAATGCTTCATCAAAACAGCATAACTAAAATAGACCTTGTCCCTTGATTTGGCATTTCATAAGTGGTCTCTCTCCAGAGCAAAAAAAAGGGAGTCCATTCTAATAATTAAGCAACGGCCAAATGTGATTATCACTTCCGCTTGTTTTCGCGCAATCTCTCAAAGGCTTCGCTGCTGATTCCCAGAGTGCTTCGTGGATTTGTTGGGGTTTTTTGTTTGTTTCAAATGCACGCACACGACAAGTCTCGACGCCCATGCAAGTGGTTTGAGGAGAATAGGAAGACATCGTCAAGCCAGGAGCGATCTCGGTGATGGGGTGGAGTAATCAACGCAGTGGGATAATGCCCCTCCGTACATTTAACACGATCAGCGTCGAGTGAGCGGCCTCGATGCCATCAATTCTTGATTCTTGATGGTTCAATCGAATCAAGGTGGCAAACAGCATTTCAGGTGATAAACATTCAGGACGTTCAGTAAAAGAAAAAATGCCTGGAGGGAACTTTCTATAAGAAGTTTACTGTTAATACGAAGGTTACTGGTGTTAACAAAATCAGACAGAAAGTTCTCATAAAAATCGAAAGTCGAGTCGTTCCTTTGGGTCAGGAGCCTGTCATATTTGCTGCGCAAAACTTGTGGGCAAGTTGGGTCAAGAACCATTGGGTATGGTCATGCGTGCTGGCCATGGCTGATCATGCCGCTGGTAAAAATGTAATGGAAGGTAATTTTAGTGAAAGGGAAAACTACAAATGCATTTTGGAACAACATACTTGTAATGAGAGCTCACATTGGATTTGGTTAAAATGATTGTCCAGTCGCCATGGAAGGATGTTGTACCTAGACGTCTACGCATCTCGTCTGCTGAAAAGACTGTCACGTCATTTTAATCGTAGTCTCAGCTCACCCATTCTTTAAATGATTTTGGCAGGGTGAAAGCCTCGAAATGCCCCAGTGGCAGTACTTTCGGCTTGTTCGAAGTACACCTTCACGTTGGTGATGAAAAAGTCCATTTTGAGCAGGTTTTTGTTTAAGGTTTTCGGTCCAGCTGTATACCTTCCTGGAAGTTTATTAATAAGGAATGAAATTCTACATACCTACCGCCGGGAGCTATGAATATGATTAATATTGTATTACCGTCTTCACCTTTCAATATTCCGGGCCAATTGGCCTCTACTGGGAAACAGTTCTCGGTGAATATCACAGTGTTGGCTCGAGGCCGTCTGACGACATACTCTATATCTGACCCAACCCGCATCAGCGAACCACTCCCAAGGACCTGATCGCAAGTAGCCACAACAAACAGGACGTAAGGGGGGGGGGAGCTTTGCCAACCTACGGACAGAGACATTTTGTCTTTTGTAACTGTGTGTTGCTGGCCGCATAAGACAGGTATTGGTGCGCATGCGTTCACAGGTGTCCAACTTGGAAACCATGTGCCAAGCAAAAAAAAAACACGCAAAATGGTTATGCTGTCATCAGTAAAACTTGCTAAATGGTTACATTTTTGTTGAACTCTGTTTTGCTCTACTTTTTGCCCCCCCCCAAAAAAAATCACTATCCAAATTTCATGAATTGTTGTTTGGTATCAATTTTAAGCTTAGAATGTTACCTTTTGAAACTGAAGATTCCATCTAACTCTGATGACGCTTGACGGCGATAATAATCTTGATTACATAAGACAAGTGCTTTTTGTTCTGTCCAATTCGGGGGATTACCCCGTGTAATATAAGCAGGGAAGAACGAGATCAATGTAAGATCTGACCGTAAATTTTTGGTAGTATACCGGTAGTGTAGTACGTATTGCCCCAAAAGTGTCTGATTTTCAAGCAGTATGTGGGCACACTTGTTTTGGACTGAAAATGTTTATTTTCACATAAGCGAGATTTTAAAAAATAATACAAGGTAGTTGTACATCAAAGGAAAGTGTTTCGGTATGCATGGATTCTGCTCACCTGCACCACCGGAGTATTTTCACACAAACGTATCGCAGTTTCACTTTGATGTATATCGTTGCATATTTGCATATTATACCAAGACCATGTATAGTGCAGATTATGTCCTTCCGTTATGGTAGAATTACTGTCGAGCCCTCTTTCGGGACACCAAATATACTGGAACAAAGGGTGGTATTTTGTGAAGGCAGTTGTAAGATAGTATATGGCTGAGGTATTTGGTCATTTTGAGAAGGAATCCGAATGACTGTGGTGAGGGAAGATGCGATGATAATTATGAAAACGTCAAGTATTTTGTAAAAGGACTCGGACTCTAGTCAAGCACCTTTTTCCCGTGTCATGTTGTATCCACACTCCCTTCTCCCTACTTATCCAGTGTGCATGCACGTGCGCGTAGCCTTGATGCTAAAGTTTGATTTCTGAGCACATGCGTACCACCAGATAGTTGATTTCATCAGGAGCTGGGAAAAAGGAGTCGGCAACTGCCCTGCCGATGCCCGGAAGTAATCAATTTGCCCCACTTGTCTTCAGCACAAACCAAGTGCCATAGCCAATGTTCCAATTGGGCCTCTTGGCAATGATGTACATGTAACATGTAGTTCCCTGTTTGATTAAGTGTATAAATGGACTAGACGTTTTTTGTGGTTCATGGTGTCGTACCAGGTGATGCCTAATGAATGAATGAGTGTTTGGTGTGCGTAAATGAAGTAGGGCTTGTTGTCTGTTTTGTGCAAATGAGAATTTCTAACATCGTGAAAAATGAAAAAGAAGCTGTCATTTTAAATAGGTTTGCGCAGCACATTTCTCCTTTTTTTATCATTTCATTTTTATATGAAGCTGAATGGGAGGGAATTGACTCAGTATCCATTTCCATCTGTAATGAAAGTGGGATGTTATACTTGTTCCCCCTGAATCAGCGTAATGTAACAACAAAGATATGCATATCCCAGCACGGAATAAAGTATATGAAAAACTGAAAGAGTGTCTTATTGTTATTAAGTACTGTTGTTTTTAATCCCAAAATACATTTTGATATCTTTAAATGTGGATGTTGACACAACCTTATTTAAGGTAAAATTGCTTATAAAACAAACGTGCAAATTAAAAAGACAGCAGAAGTTTGCCTGCTTTAAGACGTGAAACCACTGTGGATCCCACTGTGGAAATGGACGGGTTCTTCTTTTGTAATCTTGCCAACACCAGCAGTATTCGTGAATATGGCTTTTATTTGCCCAAATTTAGTTAAGACCTGGTTGCGTGCGTTAGGACCAGATTGCGTACGTTTAAAACGAAAGTTGCGTTGTCTGAGAAAATGTTGTGTAAGAAAGCAATGGCTGAAAATCTCCAATTTTTTCAGAATGGCACGGACTGTGTACCCGTGCGTGACTTTCCTGTAGAATTATTTGCGAGGGAGGGAAAACCGTTCCGAGGTTATAGGAAAAGAATCTTTGCTGTGACGGCAGTCTGCGATAACCGACCACGGGTGGTATTGACGGGAGAGATGCGACTGGGGACTTAGACCTGCAGATCGCAAAGCTGATGTAACTCTCACGTCCCATCTCTCAATCACGGGAAATTTTGTGGAGGAAAAAATTGTATTTTTGCCTGAGCAGCGAGCTATAATTGAAACGAGGTCTTTTTATACCAAAGAGACTTGAGTTTCTTGTTATTGGCTGCCCCTTTGTATATAAATCCAATTTCAGAAATCGGCCTTGGCTTGGAGCCGTATAAATAGGTGGAAGGCGTTTGCGTGTGTACGTTGCAATCCAGTTCTTTTTTTTTTTTTTTGAAAGCTGTCCGCGTGGCCTTAATTTCCACCTGCACATTTTAATGTGTGTTACATTGTATCCAAGCTTGTACACTTTTTCATGCGTTCATGCCTTAACCTTGGTTGTTGCTGAAAGTGGTCGAGAAATTCCCGAGTACTGAATGGCATAACCTTTAGGGGGGAATCCTTGCTCCAACCGATATGTCATTTTGCGGATAGGATTTTGACCTCTGCACTACCAAAACCTATCGCTGTTGTTTACATTATTGAGCAAGTTGACGCGATTCCAGTGGTGTCCTCGTTACTACCTTCGTTAGTCAATGTCTTCTTTGTAAGCTTGCGTTTATTACTCGTAGACACCAACTTTATTGGAATGTTCAATATTAATGTACATGCACTGTTACTTTGTACCATCGGCATTTAATCATAACGATCTCTATAATAGACATTTTATTTCAGTTTTAAAATATTTTTCTGGTAACTGTATTGAACCACCAGTGCAGTTCAAGTAGGCCTACCCGTGCTATTCAGATAACACCAAAGCTTTGGCAGTCCAACGCCATTTTGGAAATCTTATCAAAACAATGAGACCAGATTTGTAAGCTTAAAGACACATTGTCGTCATAATGAAGGCATGCTCTCTGTAATTTGAAGCAAGGTGTTTTCTCGAACACATTCATTGGTAATGTTTGACTGAATTAAGGCCATAACAAATTATAGTTTCAATACGGGCGATTCACAATAGTGCGCCTCCAAGAGTTCGCGTTGGCCAGTCACAATGCGCGAAATCTGTCGACCCTTTTCAAACGCCCGTACTTCCGGGTCATTTTCTGTTTGAAGTTGGAAGGCCCTTTCTGTATCGTTTTGCTGTATCCACAGGATGTGCCTATAACGGTCTCTCCGGCATGTAATTATTATTATGGCTGATGGATATGTGTATTCTCGTGAAAGAATCGACGTATAGTTTGGTTGCTTGGAGCTTGCATCAGCCATGTTCTAGAAGTGGGTGTTTTAATCCAGAAAGGCCATATCAATAATTGAACGGCAGCTCGTCGATCGTGATCGTGCTGCCGCACGCGCGCTCTTCCTGCATGCAGGTGGGAGTACGCACCGACGAGCAAAACTGGAGGAGTGATGATCGGGAAACCTGGCAAGGGCAGGCGGGCCGGTGCAGTCCAAAGCTCCATGGCAGAAGAGCCCCGCTTCTCAGGCGGTAGTCTTTCAGGAAATGCCCACTCGCTCGCGGTTGGAAACAAAAATGATGATAGCTCGACTCTGCTATCAAGATGGAAATGAGAGCATTAATATGATTTATCGCTTTGCCCGCGAGGCTAAATGGTTGCCGGAGTAAATCACTCCCATCCATAATTCAACCTATCTGACTTGGAGGGGAGAGATGATGGGGACGGTAGTTTCAGTTTTTGTATTTTGTTGTTATTTTATGCCCTGAAGGGTTTAGTCGAACCTACTTTGGTGAAGCGACATCTTTTGGGCGATGTCTGATGTGGTGTTTGTTATCATTGTGTTTGCGTCGCCGTCGTGACGATGTCTGACGTACCAGCACAAATAAAGCCTCCAAAGTCAGGAAATCGGCATCGTATCCCACGACTGTCATGGGCAGAGTCCAGTTTTTCCCACGCGGTGCAATATAAAAACAATGACGAGAGATGAGCCCTCTGTCATGTTGCACCAGATCGTACTTACTGGTTTTGCTTAGCGTCGATACTGTTAAGAACACTCTTGTCAGACAATGGACCTGTGACATACTGAACTGAACTTGTGCAAACGAATTACAATCATAGGTATCCGAAGTCTTGTGCCTCGTACGATGAAAACACCCTCGTTGGTTGGTCTGTAGTTGAAATCGGCCCCAGTAATCACTCGCACGCGTAGGAGCTAGTATCTCACGAAGCCCGAGAAACTACGATCGCCAGAATTTCCGGCGTCTTAATGTGGTATCATTTTATCCCATTAAGGAGAGGCCCGCGTGAAAGTGATATGACCACTTAAGTATGTACGCATATTCGAGACTTAGTTTGTTGGATCCTTTTTATAAACTGTCTATCCAAACCACCTGTTTGTCGTATTCGTTTAGAGAAATAACCATAACTTAACTTAATATAACCATTGATCCGTCTGGGTGACCACAGAGGATCTTCTCTTAAAGATCCAAGTTAAAGGGGTGATTTCGTTGCGAATCGTTTTATTCTGAGCATCGCCCTCCTGTAAGTTATTTGGCGCTCTTCTTGGTACGTCGGTTTCCTGAGTTATCTTGTGCAGATCATAAAAAGGAAAGTGGAAGGCCACGGTTGAATGTTTTCAACGATTGTATCATGTCAATTTGAAGTGCTCACATTAACGACAGTCCGTCGTGCATTTTGAACATTAAACATCATGCATCCTAGCGCCGGCACTCGCAGAGAGGTTCAAACAGTGAACTTGGTGCTATAGGGAAAGAGTTGCAGCTGCGCCCTGGTTGGTAGAAAAAGGAAAAGCGAGTAACGGAGCTGTCAGCACGTGCTGAGCAATGCAGAACACACCGTGTAATATATGGGTCCCATGCCAGAACGTGTAGGTTCACTGAGGGGTGACTGACTAGCCCAAGCCTGTAGTGATGTGAGGCTTGGCACCTGGGTGTGTAGTCTGGGTGTTACGGCGTTCGCTGGTATACCAGGATGTGGGACGGAGGGGTACCCCCCCTTACCTGTCCAATCCCTATACACACTTTATACTATTGTTACCTAACACATCCCCCTAGAAGTTTGTAAAGAATTCCTCAGATTCTGATAAAAAATGACCTACACTACGGCGGGGGGGGGTTCTCTCCGTCCCATATGTTGCTTCAAATGTTCTGCGGGGCCTACTCACAAAGAAGCCGTGCTGAAAGATGTGTGCCGTAATATGAGAATTATAATTGTTCGTCCCCGCACGCCAACCAATCGGAGCCTTGGTTAGAAGACAACCAAGGCTTTTGATTTGGTCTACAGCTGTCAGCTGATCAATGCGACGTGATGTCTGGTGCCCCACCCGATCATCACATGGATTGATACCGCGGCATCATGCGCTTGCCTGAGGGCTGTCGATCCAAAATGGACGCCAGTGGCGTCAACAACGAGTGTTAGTAGGTGACGCGATGACGACACTACCCAATATAACCGGGTGATAAACCCAAGCGCTTCCATGAAGGCAATTAATTTGAAGTGGTTTCGTCACAGATTTTATTATATTAAGTTTAAACATTCAAACCAAATCGTTCCTTAAGTTCAATTTCACAAAATTTGTAAAAACCCAATTTAATCATAGAAGAGCCGTTGAAGGGAAAATTCCTTGCGGTGGGGGCGACCGGGTTACCCTATAGAAACAAGAGCAGTCTGTAATCACGAAGTGATGAGACACCAAGTAACCTTATCATCACCACCTTATTATTAAACCGCCAGCGTCTCCATCGCACCTTCAGCCCGGCTCGGCCGCTAGCTCGTGATTTTTGGATCGGCTAGATATTTTCCCCCCACTTTAGTAACAAGGCGACTGTAGCAAGGCAGTAATGATCCGCCAGTCCTGCCGGCGATGCCTGAACACCCAGAGCCGTGCGTGTTTTTGTTTCTAAAGTCTTTCTCCTGCGGCCATTGCATACTGATAGCATTAAATGGAGGTTTGCGGCTTTTTCATGCAAACAGTGGTACTGGTCCCGCCGGTCACCTTGAATCGCCTGCCCGAAAAGACATGATTTTTCTTAGCTTGCCAAAAAAAGAAAAAAAAGAGAGAAAATTTCTGGTTAGATCGCTGCGGAGCCGAGTACATCAAGCTGCTTCGTTTGATCCTGGTAACCTTTTTTCCATCGACGCCTGCTCAATGAGCTTCGTGATTTGATTTCAGCAGAGGCTCGAACAACGATAGGATCATCTGTATCATTAGTCACCAGCGGCATGACATTTTGTGTGCCCATGAGCTGCACACTTTATCGCAATTTCTTAGCTACGCGTGGAGGTGCTTAACTAATAAACTGCAGCCTTGTTTGAACTGCTTTCACGCTGGTATTAAAGTAGGCTTAGTGTCCGGTTAATCCAACTTTAAGCTTGTGGCGTTCTTGTATGACCAACCAACCCAGCATCTTTCATGTTATATGTCGGTAGAAATTTCAACCAACCGCTCACAGTTCCAATTATTATACCAAAGATGGTCCGGTCGGACACGGCCATCACTACGGTCACTATGTGACTGCGTTTATTAACCGAGCAATGAAATGACTAGTTTGTTTAAGAAGACCATCTTTGAGTCTTTGAAACTTCAGACCAGTAATTCTCCAGGCTTATTGCGCTGCCTTTTAATACAAAATTTTGGCACCCTCCTTTCTACGCGTTTCATGGCTACTTTTTGTATCAAATTGTCATTGCAGAATTACGAATAGGCCTACACAGTAGATCCATTATTTTTTCATCGATTCTCTCAATAGCACGATCCCTGTACGTTCTCTTTTGAGCTGCAAAAAAATTATCCCCCCCCGCTATTGAGTCGTGCAGTATTTTTAGGGGCCTATATAGCTGAAAACAGGCATAAGATATTCTGCTTACTTTTAATATATATTGTGTAAGTAATCAACGATCGTGACATTTTATGATATTTTGCCATGTCCGCCCACGCCGGGAAGGGAGGGCTTTCGTGTAAGGGGTCGTTTAGAGATAAAGAAACTGGTTTAATGCGCGGGAAAATTATCCTGCCAAAAGGCACGACTTAAGGGTCGTAGGAGTTTATCACTCGAGTAATGAATGCTCAGAAAGAAGCGTTTGTTGTCACATTCGAAAACGCGTTTTTACTCCTCCTAAAAGATATATCCGGCTGCAAATTACAGAAGCCTGTTAAGTCGTCACATTTAGTTCTAGGCGATTGTTTTGTCTTGTGACGTTCTTAGGGAAAATGCAGTCCTTGATTTTTTATATTTTCGTCCCGTGTTTCCCACAGCCAGACCCAGACATAACAGTTGGAAATAATGCGCAGCCTTACTGTTTAGCAGCATATTGCCTCCCTACCCATTGGACTACAAAAATCCTATCGGTCGTGCTTTTCCATGCCATTTGGGACTACTGCTGATTCAGAAAACGCACACACCTGCGCTCGCTTGACTCCGGCATCCATCTTTAATGATGATTCATTGTTGTGCTGACAGCGAGTTGTGGGCTCAGTGTGCCGTCCTGTCTGTGGAAAATTCTGTGCAATGTCACGATACTGATGTGTTACACTGCCTTAAGAAAGGACGAATCACAACCTTCATGTCGACACCGTTCTCTTATGAGAGAAGAGAAAAACTGGGTGAAACGATAAAATTTTAGCGAAATTATCAGAAATGTTTAAGACGGTTATTGTCTTTGGCGTTTTTTTCCAATCAAATTGTAGTCTTGGCTTCCCAGAAAAGAAAGCCATTTCATCTTCACTAAAGGGTGATTAAATTTCACTTTACCCGGCATATTTTTATGTCCATGATGGAACATGGTGGCATAATTCGTATCAGGCTTTAGGCTGATGGCCATGTGTTTTCCCAAGGCTGGTGTTAAAGAAGCGCGCATGGAGACCGGGGAAGGCCAACCTTAATCATTGTTGTCGCTTTTAAGAAGAAGACAAAATTACCTGCCGTATGCGTTTTGAAAGAAGTTAAGAATAACGCCCGAAAAGTTTCTCTTTTCTTGGGGGAGTCGTTTTATTTTTGTTTTTTCAAGCAAGATGATTAGAAAGGACAGATGAAACTGCACTTAGTCAATGGACTCCGTGGTCACCTAGTACTGCATAGAGGGATTTCACATATGCGCTGTCTGCGCATATCTGCATCGAAACCGAGGCTCTTTGTGTTGAACTTTGTCACGTGCGCCCGCGGAGTCCTCACAGTACATGGAGTATCCGGTTCGTATTAGTGTGACGCCACTTCAGTTTAAACCACGCCCACTGCAAAAGATATACGACCATCGCTGGTACGCTAGTTTGCGGTCAATTGTCGTTATTTTTCTTTTGATTTTACGTGTTGAGTCATCCTGAAAGACTCTTCCACAAAAATTTGCAGCCTGAAAAGTCTGAATTTAACATACCTTTATGTATTTTGTTTCTTGACTCCTTACTTTCAATCGTCTGATCATATTAAGAATTGAAGCTGACACATACAGCCTCGTTTTCAAACGCGGAAGTGTGCAGATCGACGCTAAAAGCGTCGTATTGGGATGCATCTATCTATACTGTTCAAGGATATATTGAAATTTGGTCTATCCGACCCATCAAATTGTAGCTTTTAAGCCTTACTTCTGCTTCTTTACACTTGTCTTAATGCGGGCTACAACCGTCTTGTACGTGTGACAGAAATATAATACCAAAATAATTAAAATTATTGTTCATCAAGGAAAAGCAACCTAGACTAATTCGGCAACCATGATTAGAAGGTTTTCCTCATCACGCTCGTCGACAGGTGGTACGCGCGCGTTCAATGCCTGTTAAATCATAGGAAAGTAGGCCTAGTATATGCGAGTGGGGCATTAGTCGCGTCCATTCTCCTGAGCCAGTTTTTAAACGAACGTTTAATATCGGCCAAGTATATATATTATTTTGTTTTCTTAATTTTGGACGTTGTGCAAAACGCACGCGCGTTAAGTTTAAGATCTCGCGCCAGGGTGGCGTCACCGCAGTAATGGCGTTTTCCCGGAATTTTCTGTTCACGGAGACTTGCAACCTCGATGTGATCATGCGCTAGAGGAGGGCTGCGTTCCGTGCGTGTGCCCGGCACGTTTTAGCAGAGTTCGAGCGGCTGCCTGACGCGCCCGTTGAGTGACGAATGGCATTCAATGGCGTTCAGAGTGATGACCAAAAATTGGTAAGGAGATTTTGGAGGCGACAGAAGGTCGCGTTCCTTGTTGCGAGACATGCATATGCCTCTCCTCTCCACGCAAATCAGAAGAGTCGAACAAAAAGGAAAAAAATGCTTGTTGTGGGTTGCGCAAGTAACATTATATTCCAATCATTCAACTTTCCTTTTTTTTCTCGTGAACAAATTTCAAGTGGAAATTTTTACTGTCATGGTTACGTTTGTTAAGAGAATGCCTGAGAAATTGAATTGGCTGTCAGTGAAAACAACGAAATTAAAACACAACGTAAGTCATGCCAATACACAAATTCTAAAAGATATTTCTGCTTTAATATACAGCCTGAAAGTTGACATCTGATCGAGCGATTCTTGAATCCTTAGATAGGAAAATTGACGCGCAAAATTTTAGAATTTGTATTGTTTGGGTTCGTTTGCCAAAAAAAAATCACTTCCGAAAAAAGGCCCTCCGTGCGCGTAATATGTCTAACCACAGTAATTCACAGAAACTGAAAAATTGTTTAACCTGAGAGAGAAAAGTCGTGCCCAAATTGGACCTCTCGCTTCCGAAAATCTCAAATACATCACAAGTGGAACTCGGTGTTCTCACACGCGGATGTCAGTTACAGAATTATATTTTGTGGTAGTCTTTTAGCTAAAAGCTAAAATGTGTCAATCGCTTTACCATTTTTAAAGAAGTAAACTTTTAAGAATAATCCGCATTTACGCAAGATTCCAAAGTCCAATCTAATATTTGCTGACAAGAATTACGTCACGTCATGACGTGACGCGTCAGCTAAACTGAATCTAGAACCCATCGATTGCAGGTAGATAAATCTTCGCACGTTATTCACTCTCGTTCTCTCGTAAGATAATGCTGGAAATGAAAGGTCTTTAATAAACTTCGTTTTTACCTATCTCCTGGTGACTTTTCCACAACATTCTTGAGGATTACACTGGCAAAATACTGACACGAATGTTTCTTGGGCTGGCTTCAGTCAGGAATTATCATTCTTCAAAATATAACATGTGATAGGAATTGAATCATATACCATCCTTGCAGGCGAGCTGCGCGAAGGTGAGACCAAACTCTCCGCGGGACCTTTTACTTTCAGGGTCTACTTTAGATGGGACGATGTCTGAATAATAGTGAATACTAAATGTCATTTTGCGTTTAATTCATTACTGCTCCTTTAAGGAAACTCTGCTCCTTTAAGATAAGCACCCATTAAAAAACTCGATTTGCATTAATGACCTCAATTCACAGCCTCGATCGACTTACTTAGATGTAAATTAATATTCGATCGGTGGGATTCGTCCCTGGGCCCTGGGCCGGTAAATCCGGTAAATCACTCATTAAACGGGCTAATTGTGGTATTCGGTTCGACTCGATTATCGATCACTGAGTGTCGAAACTAATTAGTCCAGCGGGGCTTCTAGCTTACGTAACTCCCGAGGCAGTCCCGTCGACTTGCAGCGATTTACGTCAATATAGTTCGCCAGTAGTTAGCCAATAGTTGCTTACAAATCATGCGTTAACTCGGTACTGCTGATGTAGAGTGTGTTACACCTCGGGCACGAGGACTGTGGAGCACAAAATATGTCAGTAATGCTTTTACACGAAACAGTCTGTTTGGCTTCTGCTAATTTCGCACCACGTACTGACTCCATTTTGATAACCTTTTTTGATATCAGTATCGGTATTTGCTGCAGATAAACATAGAAGCTTGTTGTGAAATAATAATTTAGTTTCTTTTTTATTCATAAGTAGAGAGCCTTGTCGTAAACCGATACATTGGTCGTGCAAGGGGCGATTCCGTGCTTAGTGATGTTGGGAAAAACCCTAAATATGTAGCCAAACCGTGTCGTCGAACTTGCAGAGATGTGCTGGAATGTAGGCTAAGTAG
Organism: Acanthaster planci; assembly: GCF_054643075.1. Taxonomy (NCBI): domain Eukaryota; kingdom Metazoa; phylum Echinodermata; class Asteroidea; order Valvatida; family Acanthasteridae; genus Acanthaster; species Acanthaster planci. Next base: position 9,391,418 of record NC_141783.1, on the reverse strand, counting down.
GTTACATCTGAGAATGTCTGTGGACTTTGTGTATCTTCTTTGGACCCCAAATTAATGGAACTGCCCAGCAGAATACCTCCCGTGACCATTTATAGGGCTACCACTTGGATATGACCAGCAATAATGCGCCATTATAGGACTACGCCCGAGGAGAAAGCCACTCGTTAGCGGCTGCTGCCGCTTCCCATAGACGTGTGTGCTACTTTGCAGCCGTATCCAGTTAACTTAAGGCACGGCCTGCTAATGCTGGGCGAAGATCACACTTTGAAAGACCGCATCTTTGGCTGGTTGTTTGTTTCTCCAAGGCAGATTGTGTGCACAGCAACTCTGTGATTGCTGCCCTGTAGCTCGCCTTAGCTAGTTGGACGAGCGTCCCATTCGGCCGACTGGAGACTTACCATTCCAACGCGAGAAATCAGCCTTGTCGAGAAGGCGTCGATTGGTCTGACGTCACACGGAAACGCTCTATGGTTTGTCGGTTGGCATTACGACTGTGGAGCCAGAAATACTTTAGACAGTGACTTTGTCGAAGAAGGCTTTTGATGGATAGCACAGGCCAATTCCCCTCCTCAAAGGATTCATTTTGATGAACGTGTCTTGGCATTCACCCAAACTTAGAAGTGCAATAAAAGCGTTTTTCCCGGCAAATATAAACAAAGTGACGCGATTTGTGCTTCTTATTAACTTGAATACAAACTTCACAATAATGAAAACTTTGTATAGATTGTTAGTCATGTTAAGATACCTATCACCAGCGATCGTATCTTTCAAATACGGCATCACACACGACTTCGCATTACACATGTCATTATCTCGTGTTAGTATTTTCACATGGTGCAGTATATTCCTTTATAATTCTGTGTTGAAATAACTAGTCGATCCGTTGTCGATCAAATGTTTACCGTCTTTATTAATTCAAGCATACCATTTATAAATCTGCTGAATAAACCGTGTCTCGTCTTACAGTCATGCATGTCACTTTAAGTGCCGCTGAGACAGAAGAAGACTGGAGAAGTTGATTTACATTTGTATTCTAACGATTTCATCTTCTTTTCTTCAAGGCAAGAGCCTAGAGAGCCAGTGATTGGCATTACTTATTACTGCCAGCCATCTATCATTGAACTCCGAGGAACAAGTCAACAGCGCGTGTTTGTCTTGGCTGTTCCCCCTACTCTATCCCCCATCTCCCCCCCAAGAGACAGCCCCTGCTAGCCGTTGACGTTTAGACCAAAGCCGGCGAAGACGGGCTACGATTGACCTATCAATAACAATGGCCTCCGTCTGACAAAATATGATCAGAGCCTCCCACAATGTCAACACGAAGCAGGCGAGGTAACGGAGAGCCTCAAATCAATGGCCCGGTCGGTATACAGGGACTATGATAAAGATTGCATCTACAGATAATATGGATGCATACAAAAGATCTATATCATCGGCCTCGGACGAGACGCGTTGGTGAGAGATCCCTCGAGATTGGCAGCGATGCTCAGCGGCTATTTCACGTATGTTTTCAGCTCACAATGCTCACTTTGTGGAGCTGTTCATGCCCCTTATTTTACAGAGTGATAAGCCTGATGCGTGAAAAGCCGCATATTGTGCGTTGCGTGCGCGCTTGAATCGAGAACCATTGGTTGGTAATATTAATTTGCAGAATGCACGAGAACACTCCAGTGGAAGCCTAGCGATGTTAACCAAAGACTGTCTTCAAGTAAAGACTGGGTTCTTTACATACAGGCGCAATTCTGGGCCTCTGCTGGCTAAGAATATGACAAAGATGGGAAAAATAAATTTGAGAAATAATTCAAGTGTACAAGGTATATAAGTGCACTAATACCATTGTAAACAATGTGTGTCGTGTAATGTTTCATTATCGTTTCTGCTTGTCCGCAAAAATGAGACATTAAAAAAATTCCGCTCTGACCCCTCCCCCCCAAAAATTCCTGGATCCGCCCCTGAAGCCGTACCAGAGGTAGACATGATGGCTTTGGGTAGCAACTGCGGTGTTCAGTACTAAAGTAGCCAAGGTTAAGACAAGTCTTCTGATCATACGAGGTACTGGAATGAACAATCTTGTTATTTCCCGACATTCATGCCGTGCACTTTTAATGATAATAGCGAGAACATCAATACGTCTCACCGACATCACACTGCACTATTGGCATGGACATTTGGTACAAGCCATTAAAATTTTGCTGGTTCCCTGGGTCTGTCCCAGCGGCCTTTCGAATGTAAATCCTATAACTTTAATTATAGCAAGTGCCCCTGCTCTATAAACATTGAATGTGATCGGCGTATTTCAAAAAGAGATGTCAAATTTATAGACCTTTTTCAAATTATGAAACTCTTGTCCTAGATTTTCACCACCGAAATACGCGAGGGATAGGCTCGATTGTAACGGTGAATATGATATATGAGAAGCACCTATCATTAAGAGGAAGATTTCTTACTGCCTCTCCCCTTAATGGCAAAGCTCATCCTCCAAGTCAAGATTTGTCAGTCTTATTGTGTTTGTCTGTTTGTCTTCACACAGCATTAGTATTCACCGAAGCCAGCGATGTGTAATAAGAGAATTTGGTTATCAATTACTTTGTGCTGTGTGCCTGACTAGGAAGCCTTCAAAATGGATCGTTGTGTGTCCGTATCTATGAATTATTTACACGTACATGTATATGATGACAATGTGAATCGTGTATAAAACCATTTCTGTGCAAATTTAATACGCTCATTTGGTTTTCTATTCACTCTGCTCGGATGATTGTAGTCCACATCTCAATGTTTGAATAGATCCATTGACTGCATGATTCGTAGAATGACGAGTCGTTTGTTGACGGTAAAAAGAAACGACTGATTAAGCCAAAAATTTGAGTAATTGTCGTTGGCTTCAAAAGCAGCAAGTTCATGTTTTATGTCAATAATTCAATGCTATCATCAGAAACTGGTTAAAATGTTTTTTCCCGCAACGATCGGTCAGGTTTTCTTGTTTGTCGCTCCAGCGTCCACAAACAATCCAAAATCTCACTGGGTTTATCAAGTAAAGTACGTTTCTCTTTGAATGGCCACGCTAGGTAAAACTTCGCAAGTTTATGCTCGAAAGCAACCATTTCTAACATGGTGTTATGTTGTTATGTAACATGACAGTATTAATGAAAAGGACGAAGCGTATTGTAACCACGTGTCTTTTGTTGAGTTTGAAAAAAAAATCATAATCTTTTATAACTTCGTGGAAATTACGACATGCACAGGCTGCACTTAAGCGACAGCATAAGATAACGATGAATCAGGATCCTTTTGTGTTTCAAACATTGATGCAGAATGAGGCGGCACCATGCCAGACAGACTGTCTGCATTTTGAGAAATTTGACTTTCTCTGGTTCTCGATGGTAGCATCTACATGGTTTACGGTACAAACACCAAGTTTTCATCACCACGGTCCCTATTCGAGTCCCGCTTGATCGACCGCTTGAAGCTGGTCTTTTCATGTCGTCGTGCACAGAGCCACCACCTGTCGCCGTGCAAATGATGGGGATTTTTTCCAGACCTTGGTTTCATTTATCTGCGGCATGGACTTCTGGAGATTGGAACCATTTCCCCGCGTGGAAAGCCGCAAACCAAGCCCGGGTTTGGGGGACCACCCAAGCCCTCAGATCAGAGTTCAGACTCAACCCTTTACCCTCGCAATGTATGTATTATTACACAATGATATGCTAAAACATCTTTGTGCTTTTGTTGAACTGACAAAGCAATTGCTTCTTTCATCATGCGGACGAGCAATCGGATCAGAAAATCACACGCCAACGCACGCGTTATAGTACTTTGGTCAGACCAGTACTGAAAATGCTCATTGAACAATAATTCATGCAAAGAACTTTCCTCTGCGTGGAGCCTAACTGTACAGACGTCAACAAGGTCCATTGAAAGTGAACGCTAACTCTCGTTTAACAGTGTCACGAGCCTCTCAAAGCGTCAATTTTCCTCCTGCGTTGCTTACGGCTTGTTTGAAACCCATGATATAACGCGTAAATGATGTCACCATGGAGATGAAAGTAATCAAAAATGGAAGAAGCGAGGAAAGCAGTAACGGTATGGCAAGCAAGCATTATTGACGCTGACGCCGCAAGCACTAATGCCTATTTTAGCGGTCCACTGGTTACAAGACTAGCAGATACGTATACGTGAGGGAAAGAGATTCATTAAGTCGCCGCTGTAATGGGGCTGCCTGTTGCAGCAACACAACTTGCCTGTACATGTATATTGTCCTCCCACTGTAGATAAACATCATGACATTTCCCTTCTTTGGGCCAAATATTGAGCAATAATGAGAAAGGTTCACTCTTTCAATGAACACAGGAAATGGTAGCTACCATTGTTCGTAAGGTCGACGTTCCTGCTGTTTGATACCAACGGCCACCGTAACTTCAAGCGTGAACGTTTTACATTGCCTTCAGCTCCGAAAGGCCCGCCATGGGTTAGTTTTTCCCGCTCCTTGTTTGTTGTGCGTTTCCTGCATGCCCTTCCCAAATCTCGTGTCTTAAAAATAACCACATCCAGATCTTCGCCAGTTGCAGTTACGGGTAGGCACGAGTTGGCCGTGGACCTATAGCCGTATGACACCCATTCCGGCCATGGTCCTGTACTTCGGCCATACTTTGTCTCTTTCGAAGTTCATCCTTCGAAGTAACACTGAATCGAATATCTGGGCACCGAGCAACAGTATCCCGTCCTTGGATTCCTGTTTTTTTTTCACTTTGTGACTTGCAAAATTGCAGCCACCCACGCTGCCTTGACATTCGGAGCCGGCTTATTATATCCGCGTATTGCTTTGACATTTCATTTGCCTGCACTGATAAAGGGTTCTGCTAACTACATACATCCTAAGATTGGGGTAAATTAGTTGCGACGAGGAATACACCGAGGCCAAACTGAAGCGCCCAGTCTCTACCTCCAAAAAGAAATGAATCTCCAAGATGACACCCTTGACGTTTGTCTTGTAAATTATGTGATTTTACGTGCCTGGCACTCATACGGCTGTGTGCAGGCGTGGCATACATATAGTATGGACCTCTGCACAAAAGAAGTCCACAGAATGTAGGGTGCGATGGCGTAGTGTGGACTCGCACACGTCCACACAATGTTTCCCCCTATCTGAAAAACAGTTTCAGAGGCATTTTGGGGTCATAGTTATCCATGGCAAAATGAAGAGGAACACTCCGGGAACTCATCATCAAAAATCCAGCTCGAAGGAGTTATCCTAGGTGGAGAAAAGGAGCGTTTTCCTCAGGTTTCCTTAACCACATGAGAACAAAGGAATGTCCACACTCCCTATGTAAAACAGGTGCATGTGTGTGAACTTGTGGTGCCCCATCATCTTCACCCACGCAGTCATTTTTTCCTTATTTTTTAAACTGTGCTGATATTTATGTGAACCTTTATTCTTGAGGTAATACGGGTATGTATATGTTGTTTCTACACCCATGGTAGTCGCGGACGGTTCAGTCCGGACCCAGATATGTCTGTCAGAGAGATAATTTCTCTCCTTGTAGGTCCACGGCAGCACTGCTAATGGCCAGTGTTAAAAGCATTTCGTCGTGTAACTTGGAAGTCTACTCGAGTGCAAGCATAGGCAACATTGGAGGCAGCTGTGTTGAAAGAACTGGCCTCATTTATTTGTGTCAGTAGAAAACAGGCCGACGTGGTCCTTTAGCAGACAGCGAAAAGCCACAGCTTCTATAGCGTCTTGGGAATGAGGTTAATTGCAAAGACGATCCCTTGCGCCAACACCATCTTGGTATTGATCCTTGACGATCAGCCTTGCTCCTACAGTGCACTTTGTTGACTGTCTGAAGTCGTTTTTAGGCCTAGAACCAATCTGTCCATTGAGTCTCTCTTTCACAGCAGTCAGGAGAATGAAAATATGGGTCTACGGCCATTGTGTCCTTGCCTTTATCTTTTTTTTCGTTCAAATTGATGAATTCTGCCTGTACTCTTAAAATACAAACCATCTCTGTTGTACAGAGATCATGACCATTCGTACGGTATTGCGGCACTTAAAACTCGTCTGCCTGGTGCCTTGCCAAGTCCTGCAACTTGCCACTGTGCCAAATAAATGAGTCACTGTGCCGGGTGCGGCGGAAACACGACATTAATGGAAGAGTTTGTTGCTATAGTATTAAACATCAGTTACAGACATACGTACCGTGTACATGCACTCACTGGAGGAGGGAAGTTTGGCCAGATGCCTCAGTAATACGCGCTTGACATTTCGACAGGGTGTATCAAAAAAGGAAACCCAACTTTAAATGGTTACTTTGGCAAAAGCTACACACTTTCTTGCGAAAAAAAACTTGGTGTCATCTCAAAGTAAAGAGCAAATGCTTTCCAATGATGCCCCATTTATGATTTTACCATAATCAATGTGTTGAAATGAAGCTACCGGCAACTGGACACTAATCCCTTAGACTAGGCAGCATGTCGATCTTACTGCTTTTGTCGGCAATCCAAGTTTCCATCGGCCCGTAAAGCATTTGGTTTGGGAGTTAACGCTCAGAGCCCCTCTCCAACGTTCTATCATTTCCAATTTGTCAATTCGACGTGGCCGTAATAAGGTTTTGATGAAAGCGTCGGGCTATCTAAGGAGAACGAGCGAGCCAGGAGCCCGCTAACATCGCTGCCCGACTCGCAGAAGTTTTAATCTCCTCAACGACAGGGATTGATTGAGAGACAAGGGACAGTCAGATACGAGGAGGACATTTTCGGCTTAAACTTACAGATAGAGAGAGGGGGGGTCTATGCCCGGAATGAGCAATTTATAAGATGCTGATACGTCTTGAAGTGGATGGCAAACAGTGAGTTTGGAACAATTGCGAAGGGTCGTCCGTTATCTAGAGACATCTTGTGGTTTCAAAGATCGTACTCTATTCCCCTGAAAAAAGGATTCATACGGAGTTTTGTGTTACACAAAACAGGCCTATACATCTCGTAATAATACTGGAAAGATAATAAGTAGTGTTATAATTATACAAGTGATAGGTTATTCATGGCTTTACGTATGGCCTTCTGATATTTTGTGCATCTGTCACTTGTTCTGGCTAGAACAGTAATTGAAATTTTATTATAATAGTGTATCAGAATACTAACATGATACCTTGAATGTATGCAATTCACTTTGTTGCGCATTCACTTTGTACAGTGATTTGTGTGAGATATAAAGTGCGCCTTTTGTTGACACTATAGTGCCGCTTCCCCTGTTTTCCATTCGCTGCTAAAACATTTATCAATCACTTTGTTTTCCCAAAACTCGCATGCAATACGGAGTGTGTAATGTGCATGGGCGCGTAAACTGCACCGCAAACACACTTGGGTACAGAATTTTGGCACGTCGGTACTGTTGTGATGTTGAATCAGCCGGACTGGACTCTGAACTGATCAAACACAACTTAAACCACGTCTCCATACACCAAAGACAACGTCGCGCCAGCTACTTGGTTAAGTAAGCAGCTGTCTCCCTCTCTCTTTAAAGGAAAGGATAAAGAAAGGGGAAGGGTTAAAGAAAATATGGTGAGAGCTTGAGAAGAAAGAGAAAGACTAGTAGTGGGTTAAGGAATACGTAAACATTATGAATGACGCAGGCTCACTTGCGAGAAATGTCGCTTTCGGGAAAAGACCAATATTGGTTCCTGTCGTCTGCGCATAAGGTCGTTCTTTCGGGTTCTGCCCGCCGATACTTTTTCATAAATCTTTGATGACGGTTCCAAAGCTTTCACTCGTCCCCAAGAAAACGTCGATTCAAAACGCACTTTATGAGTCGGGTACCGACACCTTAAACAAATAAGACAATACGCAGGAAACACGTCTGACCAAGTAGTTTGGAAGAGTAAGAATATGAATGCTGAAATACACACCTTGATACGGGATTAATTATGTCGACTCAACACTCGAGTTCCAATGACCCAATACACGTAGTCATAAAATACCATAAAAAGACCCGGGTACTCGACCACAACGTGTTGTCTTTTAGGTATAAGTCCTGAGCATAGCTCCATGGTTGTTAGAAATATTAGTACGCGTAAATTTACTTTTCGGCTTCTGGTTGAATGAAGTGCTCATGTAAAGAATTTTGTGTTTACCTCTGGAAAAATAATAAATAAAAAACGAGCAAAACAAAACAAAACTATCACTCCAATAGGCATGCAATTGATGGCTCAAGCGCCAGCATACCTTTGTCGACTGAAACTAAATGTGAATATGTGCAGTAAAGAATGATTTCATTCGGTGAATCGACCGTCAGGAGGTTTGTCGCCCCGAAGGCACACCGCCTAGAAAGGACGCCGAAACTGTGAGAAAGATCTTAATGCGTTTTGTGAGGCTTAAGTTGTTAGACAAACAGTTTTCACTCTGCAAGGTTGTACAGTCAACACGTACAACTGCAAATCACCACTCTTGCGCGATGTCTTTCCTCCTCTTCTTCCATTATATCCAAGGTTTCCAAAATCGTGGTGAAGCCGTTTTTTACCCTTATTTCCAGAGTCCCGGTCAGTTTTCAGTGTTGAGATGAAGTTGTTAGCAGCGGCTGTTTCATGTAATGCTCTGTGCTACCACAAATAAGAACAAGCAAAACAGATGATATCTCTCGATCAATGGGGAATCCGAGTCACCGGTTTGGCGGTCTCAGCTGTCTCCCGGTCTGAGCACCCCCCCCCCCGAATAGCTGGACATTAAACGGACGACTGGCCCATTGTTGTGCGCAGAGATGGCATGACGTATTTTACCATATTTGGCAAGGGGGACCGCTGAGACCGGGAGACAGCTGAGACCGCCACACCGGTTTACGTGGATACCTGAATTTTCACGAAAGTCGCCCTCGTAGCCAAATGTGTCCGATCTGAAGTAACATTCCCCGCCACCACCGGCAGAGGACCACCCAAAAACAACCGTCGGGGTATCTCTCGGGCGTGAAACTGGCGCGTAAATATCCCCGCGTTAAATTTACGGGCGACAAGGCATGTGGTAACCGGGAGAGCGCAGCGAGAAAGCCCAACGCGGAAAGCCAAAGAAAGGTGAGAATCACAGGTGAGAGGTTGGGCCCGGGATCGTGTGTCGCCTTCGAGTGCCCCTGCCTTATTGTTTCAGCTGAGCAAATCGTCTCGGCGGGACCCGGAACCTGTTTTTAGAGTCCACACACATATACACATAAGAAAATCTCCCCCTCGAGCATTAATTTGGCATTCACATGGTGGTATTGTCTCGTTTCAACGATTTGAAGAGTGAATAGCGCGGATCAGACGAGAAGAGCAGAGATTATCATCGTTCTTGGTGAAGGTTGTACTGGATCTTTCTTAAAGCTGTGAGTAGGCAGTGGAATATCTATAATTTCATTTTCATCTTTCATGATAACCTTTAATGAATTCTTACAAAACTTAAGTGGAAATGATAACATGTCTAGTGGATTTACAAAAAAACAAACAACATAAATTTATTATACTCTAAAGACAAAGTGTGAAAACGAAGCATTTAGCATGTCGGTTATTTGCTCAGCCGACACGTACTCAGGTTACCAGCTCACCCACCACAACGTTAGTCGATCTGTGGTTGATTTTGACTGGTTCCCCATGCATTCGTGCTTCACATACAAATTAATTGGACCCAAGCCGTCACTGGATGCATAGGTCTGCCGATCGATCATAATTATCAAACGCACAATTCTTCACCATTCAGGTACTTCATATGAACTTTTTAATTATAGATGTCATCATGAGTACGTGCAGGCCGTTGGCATACTGCACTTTTCGGCTTATATCATGTTCCCGACAGACTCAGTCTGATTTGGTGATACATATTAAAAACGATCCGGCTTGGCTGATACGGCGTTCTCTCAGTCGTCGCTGGCGGGCAGTTATCTACACAGAGCAGGTGCGTACGTGTCACCACTTGTGACGCACTTCTGCCTCAAGCGCACGGTGCTTTCAGGCAGACAACTACCACGTGCTCCCTCGATCGGCCTCATGCATCGCCGCCAACTCCAAATATGCATCTCGCGCGCGCGCTGCTGCTATCCCAAATCAGCATTCTGAACGTCTTCACCACAACAAGTCAAGATACGATATAGGAAATAATCACCGACGACCAAGACAAACCCCCACGGGTGAGATTGTGCATCACAACAGAAACACGTGCAGCCTGGTCAATAACACAAAGTCGAAGCTCTCATAGGACGTATATTATGGAGTAGGGGTGTCGGTCGTACAAATCTTATTGCAGTAAGATACTGCAGTTTCTCGTAAATATTTGCATTATCACGTTTTTTTCTATAGGTTGACGCAGGTCCCTCACCAAGAATAGTTCGAATTAGGAGGCGGTGGAGTACGCTAAACTAAGCACTGTACGTCTTATCTCAGTGTCTTGATAAAGATTTGAGAATAGCGAGAGTAAAACCATAATCACATCAACGTGGACAATCAAGGTGTGGTACTAGACCATATAGGTATTTACGCACTGTACTTCGAATACACACTCTCAAATACATTCACATGTAACGTTGGTTTCATTTTGTGTGCTTATAAAGTGGTATTGGTTGAGCACTATTGGAATCAGTATCCCCCTTTTTTTTTTTAGATAAACGGTCTTTTGGTTCAATTTGACAGAGGATTATGCTGTCGATTACAACTCAAGCTACGATCTGTTGGCGACCACTCTTCAACGAGCGTGGTTCATAGAAGAAGTTGCTGTTGTAGTCACACTCTTTCGACAACGTGACATTTTGCGAGAATGGTACATCGCCTTTCCATACAATTGGCGTCAGAACGTCTGTAAACCATCATTGGAAAACGCATTGGCAGCTTGGATATCAAAGAAAGTATTAGAGTGGACCCCTGGCTTTTAAAGTTAATGAAAACACTGTATTTTTACAAACGCAGGTGTTCGTTCTTTGATCTTTGAAAATGACCGCTGGATAAGTGCACTGCTTTTGTATTAAGAACAAGGTGCGTGGCCTTTGTAGGTGCACCAGGGACTATCACTCATCTGTGGGATTTTGACTAAAAGCATCTGCAAGTCCAGATATCTGGGACTGCTCTGTCAGTACTGGCCGCAGTCGCATCATGAGTCCACGCATAATGTATAGGGCCTAGGTTTATGGATCAGTCACATCAGCGCGAGCGATCGAGTCTAGCCCACGCGCCAAGCCGCCATCAGCGCCGTAAAACGCGGCGCGTATACCTTTCCAGGGCGCTGGCTTGTTGCCCGTGAGGTCTGATACCCTTGCGGCTGAATATTAAAACCAGGGATTTGGCCTCTTATGCACGCCGGCCGATCGACTTTTTAGCGGAAGGACTCGAGCCGCGAGATAAGTTCAGCGACGGAGATGGGAACGTATCATCAGCAGGCTTTTTATTTTATTAAGACCCCGGGAGCAGCGGTGGTGGTGGGGGGGGGAATAATGTTATTCGCGATGGGCTGATGGATCGGAGGGACAGCGTAGATTGGCCGACTCTGAGCTCATCTTCACTTGGGATCGGAACTGGAAATGCATGTATCAGATGAATGAGGTTGAGATGCGAGTGTTTGCTTTGGCGTGTTTGCTCATAGCGGTTGAACAAGGAAAGCCAGTGTCAACAGGAACCTTGTTGGACTCGGTAGATTCAAGTATCGGTGTCCAGTCGGGAAAAGATGGAGAGTTTAGTGTCCAAAATGGTTAATACTGGTTCCTGGACAATTGTAAATGCTCGATAGTTTGGCAGCGGGTAAAGCGGGCGTCACTAATCACCCAAAGCGGGTATTCAGTATGCACACTGCACAATAGACCTCCGCTGAACGCTAATCTTGGTACCATTGTGTATAAAAACCCTCAGCTTTGGAATCATTGCTTTAAGATGCTCACGAAACAAACATTTCATGTCTATGTTCACTTCCAATTTCAATAGTGTCCTTCGAAGGCCGATGAACGAAATTTTCTTGTGTCACTGATGTCATCTTGAGGAAGAGCGTTGGTGTAGCAGCATATGATCAAATACATACCAAATTCTTAATATCCCTTCCCCAGGACTTAACCATTTTTGTTTTGTAAATGTTCAAGTTGCAAAGTATCAAATAGACATATGTCCATAAAAAAACAACAGATTGGCCCTTAAGATTATGCCGACTATTTGATTTGCATTATCGTTTAAAATGCGTCCACACATTGCCATGATGAGGTCTGGAGGCCGTGAGACTCACCTGCAATTTGAAAATTGGTTAACTGACTCAGGCTTGGCGTCAGGGAACAAGCCAAAAATAGCCTGGCCGCGATGCAGATTATGTCTAAACAATACGTAGACAGGTAGCAATTATTGTTGGTGCCTTCGACACAGATTCACCCAGCACTCGCGGTACCAGACTGTTACGGCGCTTCTCCTCCCCTTGCCTTGCCACGGGCAAGGGAATCAGATTGTCTTCACCTCGCTATCTGCTCGCCGTATACATTACTGGAAGAGCTGGCTATCATCCAATGCGCCATCTTCCGTGTACATATCCTTCCCTGGGTTGGGGGATGATGCGGGGAGTTTTTTCTTCACCTGCGAAAGCCGGGATACAATCTTTGGACATCGGTTGGCGTGCTAATCTCAAAGCCTGTGTCTGAGAATCTGTTTCAAAGGACATTGAGACAGAATGAAATGTTCGGCACTGTCGATTCGAAAAATTAACAATGAGTTCCGTTAATGAATAACTTGCACGGGAGACCATTTCAATGAACTGGCGAGGTTTTAATTGTTTTAAAATCTCGTTAAACAAAAGATGCACCGGGTTTTTTTACATAGTACATGATGCACATCACGGTGGAAACCATTATTGACTGTGCAGCCCTACGCGCAAAACGCATGTGCGAACTAGTGCGCGCAAGTTACGTATCTTTCAGTGGTTTAGTGAAGGTAGCGTGACACCTTCAGTTCCTGCACGCGGTCGTCAGGGGTTGCGTAGTTTCCTTAAGTTGGCAATGGTAGGAAACCTTCGTATTGAACCGTTCTATAATTACTTTACCAAGCCCATCACGACAGTATAAGGGAAAAATTGTGAACTGACCGATAAAAATACTTCTACGTGATGCTTGATCGTCATTTACGGTTATCTCGCTTTTCACTCGAATGGGGAGGCATCTCGTTATGACATCGTTCAAAGTGAAAGTGCTTCGTTACTTCACAACCCCTACAACCTGTACTGAACTAGTGACCAGCGAAACTAGGCAGAGCTTACGCCTGTTGCTTGCCATGAAGTTTCAGAAAGGTCACTGTATTTACGAACTGATTATCTCGGAAAGGTCTCCGTTGTTTCATAACCAATTATAAGTGGTTTCATTGTTTAGACGCTTACCAACTACTTTCAACTTCCTGGTACGGTGGTTCTGTGAACTTGACGAGCATGTGCTGATCGACGCGGCCTTTAAGAATCGGTTACAGTGCGCCGAGCACGCCCTGTCGCATTTAAACAGGCACACATGCACGTAATATCCCACTCGTAAAAGTCACCGGATGGGAAATCAACAGCCGAAACATATACTGCGGCACAGCGTGACCCGAGTGCACTTCTGAAACCGTTTTTCTACGATCGTGATAGGAATGGTTTTCGAATAATTAACGACACTGGTATCCACGCACTGATCGATGGTTTACCTTATCGCACGAGACACGGACTTTGCAAGTAGTAATTTAATCAGACCGATTCTCAACGTTTTAACGATGGTGGTTAATTGGTTGTAAGAATCTTGTAAGAGAGAATCGTATTTTCCGAAAAGAGATTTTGAGGGATAGAGGAAAGATACCTGTAATCGCATGTTGTCTCGCTCAACGGATTTCATTTCATTTATTTATTTTGCAGGATTAAAATAAAAAAAATTTACACAGTTTACAAAATTTTTAAATAAATGTAGGCTCAAAAATTTGGTTTTAATTAAGAATCTACACCATTGAAAAAACCCAAACAAACACACAAAATACAGCAACACACAAACTTAGAAACAGCAGCACAAGCAACAACACCACACCCACAAAGACACAAAACACATGTAACACCCCTGCAGGATTGCAAAAAAACAAACATAATTACTATCGAGTTGCTCTCCTGGTGCTAACTGTTCGTTTCATTCTTTGCAACAAAGCGGTACTCATTCAGCACAGCAGCTATGAAAAGGAAAACATATAAAAGGTCCGCTTCTGCCCGTCGTTAATTCGGGCGATTCACAATAGTGTGCCTCCAATAGTTTGCAGCGCGTTGGCCAATCACAACGTGCGAAATCTTTCGACCCTTTCCAGACACGCATTTGGTCTACACATTTCGCGCACCGTGATTGGCCAACGCGTTGCAAACTCTTGGAGGCTCATTATTGTGAAATGCCCGTATTCTTTCTAGAGCGTCTGTTGAAATCGTCTTCTCTGGGCTCTCATTGCGTAGACTTTCTGAGCTGGTGACATGGGGTCAACACTTCCGTGTACACACAACTCGTGCGCATGGAATGCACGTGCACGACTCATGCCGACATAAGATATCCACAACAATTAGCGTTTCCTCGGCAAACGATGTTATGAAGGATTTTAACGCCCTTCGACGATTCGCGCATTATCGAATCAACCAGGAATGTGTCTATTTTTTAAACTATTTCTGCTTTGGATGCCCAGTCTCCCCACAATAGACCATACGCAGTTATAAAATGGTTGGTGTAAATTCTAACATCAAGTTTTAGCTGGTGGTTGCATTTCCTGAAAAAAAAAACACAGAGAGACAGTTCAGATGTAAAGGAACTAATAACATTCTGATCATTGGGTAGGTAAAAAATACATGTAGTGTATAGTATTCAGAAATTGGGTAAGATGGTGCCGCAGCGGAACTCCCATTACGAGTACATCAAGCCTGTAGGCCTACAGTATCCAGAAACCCTTCATGTGAACGGCACGTATGTTTATTGTACGTCGTAAATTCTAGTTGCAGCCAATAAAAGAGCTTCAGGCCAAGATCGAACGAACCTGAAAAGACGGTAAATCAAAGACAACTTTTATGAAGAAATTGTCCGTGGGTATAGGGCTGGGTAAAACTCAGCTTTTCTAGAAACTCGGGACCGGAATCTGCGATATCTGGGCGATAATCCGCCTGACCTATGTGAAACCCCGGGGCACACATTACGGTGACAAGTGTTGGTGGATGTACACCGATAAGGGGAGAGGGTAAGGGCTGAGGGGTTTTGTTAGAAAACTTTCCACCATTTTCTTTACGTCAACTCTGCGAGAGTGTATTTTAAATCAGTACTATGTACATGTACGTTAGTTGTTTCGGGCATGGGTATGTTCGGTATCACACTTTCAAAGTTTGTATAGTTATCTTTGTGGGTATCAACATTAAAAATAGCGTAGACTACAGAAAGCCACCAAATCGTTACTTCGTTTCTCTTGAACTACGTACAGGGCAGCGTTTGAAAGATCGTATCAGGCCACTGGACCATCGAGTTTGAGGACTCCCAATTCCCAAATGAGCTGTCCTTGTTAGAAAGTATAGCATAGGCCTAACCAGTTCAAAATACAAATTATAGTTGTAGGTATGGAATGGGGTATGCTTGTTATATGCATGTATAAATTTCTATTTTGGTACCCATCCTGCACGAGTTTTCTTTGTTATGTACAGTTATGGACGATTGTATTCTCGGTGGCGTCATTTCTCAAGAGCTTCCTTTTTGCTGTCTTGTTAGATGTTTCCCTCCAAGAGTCGATCCCTGACACAACTGTTAGTCAGAATTGCGCCCTTCTTTTCGCGTCACGGTGACCGTCATCGGAAATGCAGCTGTGTGGGGACTGAGCAGTGTGCCCGTAACCCACATACATGTACATGTACAGTACATGTATGCATTCTGTATAAACTGGCTCGGTCTGATTATGACACGCCAACCGCATGTGCGCCACTGCTATCACAGTACTGTTGTTGTACCTGACTGGCCGTGTTTGAAGCGCAGCCGAGGTTTTCTGGGCCCCCTACGCTTCAGGTTATTTCGTTCATTACATGCTCGGCTAACTTGGTAGTGCGCACGATACTGGGGCCGCGCAGGAGCATATTGGCTCAGTGGTACGACTACGGCTGAAAACACGAGATCAGCCGAAGGAAAAAGCCACACACAGCCGTGTGTAAGAATATTGAGTGAGTGATACCCATGTTGGCCATCGAGCCGTCTGCACCGTGGCGATACGAAGGAAATATATGATTTATTGTGCACTGTAGAGAAGACGATCAGAGTGTGTGTACTACTGCCATAGACGCGGCGGCATTCGAACTGCACTTTAGAATTTCAAGTCTCGTGCTTGTGACAGATAGCGCTTTGTTTACATCGATTACCATCAGGAGAACAATTGATCAATGCCCGTTTGCTGAAGGTCGTCAACTGCAGCTGGGCTGCGAGATTACAGTTGTATTTATCTATGGCGAGGCAGTGGGAAGCACTGAATAGCCGTACGGCGTGAACGTGTAAATACCATTGGTCACCGCCTATTGCCATGCAAATCAGGCTGTGTCACCGTTAAAGTCTGCTCGCGCTGTGTGCCACGCGGGTACCCATTGATCGGCCGTGGTCTGCTGATGATGAGGATGGTGATATTAATAATACCCCTTTGTTTGACATGGAGACTGGCAGTCGAGCGAATCACTCGTTGGATCTTCCCTGAAGTGTCAGTGTCGAGCAGTGTGCAGAGCTTGCCGCTCTGATGGGGGAAATTTTCGTCTTAAAAACCGACTGCGATGTTTCTCAGCTCTCACATGCACGGGGGCTCACTTCAAGGGTTCACCCATTGAGAAAGCATGTGTGTTGTGTTGTGTTCTGAGCTCTGCCAGACCCGTGTTCCACCTGCGCGGGACACTTACCGAGGTGTTCACAATCATGTTCTGGGCTCCGTCAGTTAGTGGGTTATGACGACTTGATAAACCAGCCGTAAGCTGAAAACCGGATTGGAATTATACGGGATTTGCGGAGTATAGAATGAAGCTGAAGCAGAGAGCTCTAGCTATCATGGTGGGCACCACCATCAGCATGGCTTTGGTCCTAATGATCCTGACGGTGGACCTGCACCCTGTGTCCACTTTCTACCAAGGGGCGAAGGTGCAGTCGGTCCAGGGAGGCCCCGTGGTGGTGGAGACGGGTCACGGGCGGGACGGCGGGGAGGATCACCCCGTGCACCTCCGGCGCCAGCTTGGCAAGAGCGCCTCCCGCTCGGGAGGCAAGGCGGCCAACCTGACAGTGGTCCGCCATACGCACGACCTGGACTCCCTATCCGACACGGCTGTGCAGCACGAGCACAGCAAGGAGGCCGCCTACAGAAAGACCAACTCGAGAACTAGTCCCGACGGGGCTGCCAAGCCCAACAACCTACGGACGCGGAGGACTAGACCCAAGGGTTTTCCGGACGAAGGAAACTTCTACAACTCAGACCACAAGTGGCTGAGGACCCAGCCTGAACATATCAAGCCCAATACTGGGAAATATGACAAACTCATGTCGCTGCCTTCTGCTACGAGTGTGCCCTCAAACGCTGACAAACTTGTACGACCAAAGAAAACAAAAGGGTGAGTATCTTCCAACAGAAAAAAATACAGTTCACGCCGTCATGTAGTGGTGTAACCAGTGGGCGGAGGGAGTTGGTTCTGAGAGATGCCATCTTTTGAGGAATTGAAGGCGAAACGGTTTACCACTTTTCAGGGGGCAGGGGGTAGTGAGGAAAGAGTCTCGCATCCTGCCTCCACTTTTTTCATCATGCATCATCTCCGTAAAGGTTAGTCATTTGTAGAAATGTTTGAAAAGACTTGAACCGAGGACCGGGAAAAAACATCCAATTTTGTTGGGAAACTCTGCTGAAGTGGAGTCAGGATGCAACATTATCCCCGCATCGTAGAATGTCTAAGGATTAAAAAAAAATGGACGGCCGTTTTTAGAAAAGTAAAATCCATTTGGCCTTCTGGGCCCAAAACCTGGATACGCCACTGCTGTCGTGTTTGAGTTAGACATAAAGTCTGCACACACTTTTTTATTTGATTCCACACGGCTTTACGCACTCTTGTTCTGCCATCTCATCTCTGTTGTGTTTATTTAGAGTGCAAAACTGTTTAAGTGTCTGTTGCAAACTGCATTGTGAACTTATGAGGTAGGTTAAACTATTGGTATGTTTAGAAGTCTCCTTAGAACTGTTTTTCTAAGGGGAATATGTGTTATTTTCAAATCTTTCGTGTGTATTTTGTCGCAAGCGCTCTTCACGAAATGCGCTTAAATGGCTTTCCTTCTTGCAGATGTACTGTCCATGCATTGACCTATTTTACGTGTTTTAATTCCATGGAAGGAATTGAAAACACACACAAAACCGTTCAATGTTGGCATTGAGAGATTGCCACGCATTTCCTGTTTTAGCACATCGCCGCGTTTTTTTCACGTGAAATGCATCGTAGTGACATTTATGGGATTAAATCTACGGATGCAGAAATCGGTGCATCCGGGATGTGAAAGTGCCTGCTATGCACTGTCCATTGCAGTGATTATTATAAGAACAGATGGTCGGACATTTAATTACAGAAAAAAAACAAAGCTTCAATCAGCTGTATGATGCGCAAATGTTACATCCTTTAATACTTTGGCAATAAGCCGATTTAATGTTAGGCTTACATTATCAGCTTCACGATGACCGATATCTCAAAGAACCGACAACTTCGTGTTGTAAATAACATCGAGGAAAACTTACATTATAACCAATAGTTTGAACTCCTTTGCGCATTCTTCTAAATGTCTTGTATTGTTGATTGAACTTCCAAGATTTATAAATATAAATTTACTCCCAAATGTAACAAAATGTATGCCGCAGTAACAGCTGCCATATTGGATTGCAGACAGTACCTCTGACTGGCTCCGAAATGTCGCCAATTTAAAAACAAAACGAGGTGTGAACATTGATACGTCGATGTACCCACAAGTTAACACCGCATGAGCTGCACCAACCCTTCTGTACTGATCCAACCGGCTATCTGCTCCCTCCATAACCAACTCTAATAAGCCCTGGAGGTCGATCGCGTCCTTTCAGTGGAATTCCGTCTTTTCATAATGATTGCCCGTTGATGAGCATTATGTGCCGAGGACAGTTTTCCCCCTTGCATCTCGTGCACCCAATTTATTGTTCCTCACCAATCGTCAGACTCCGACGAAGCCTTAAATAATGCATACTTGCATTAGGAATGCGGCTGGGGAGATGGCGGCAGTACAAACCGGCTCCGAGGATGCGTAACGCAATTGTTACAGGCAATTAAAGCCTTGTCCTTCTTCTGTCTACATGGTGAATAAATAGCATTTTCAACCAGAGCTTGCGGTAGCCCGTGCATAAGCAGAGGCCATTCGATTCCTTTTGATTGAGTGCGTGTGCAGTGATCGATTTCATATTTTCGAATACTTTTTGTTTCCATACCCACTGACCGTGACTTCACAAAACATAATTTGTCAAAGAGCTGGTTGTCGTCGACCGAAGATGTCACTTGACCATGACTGAGGCCACCGGGTCTCTCTCGGTCATACATGCGTATGGCAGTTTCTGTTCTTTGCTATGATACATGCGCAATGTTCTCATGACTCTGTATAGCTGAATACGGACTTGTATGCAGACCAGGCATTTTGAAATCAAAGACAAAAATATGCCTTGGAGGACTTACAGCACATTCAGCTCTGCTAGGCAAGGTGTGTTTGAAGGTGTTAAAATGCTTCAGTCACTCTGGTATGCGCTCTCTCTGAAAACCCCCGAAATTCGTGATAAGACAGCAGACATGTCAGGTACTCGTGCGCTATAAATGGAAATGTCTCATTTTGTACTAAGTCTTCAGCAAGGCGGTTTGAATCAAATTGGGTGTGTTCCCTTGAATTCCCCTACGGCCCTGTGCCGCGCCCTTTTACATCAAACTCCGTCAAGCGAAGTTCAAAAGCGTGTCATTTTTTGCCACACTGCTAACTGCGGCGTGAACTGCCTCCGTCATTGGAAGAGTCGCGCTGAGCTGTAGCGGTGCGCTGTAGTCCCCCCCCCCGCAACTTGGCCCAAGGGATCTTTTTGACCATTATTGTGCATTTGCATCATCGCTCGACCTTTCGACAAAAACTGCCCAATTGTAACCACAGACTGCATGCTATAACCGTAGAGCTACATAAATATAGAGCTAGGAACACACGATAACAAGGTCCAGACCTCCCATCTGTAGCTTTCAACCTAGATCCCATAGCCTGCAACATCAGCAGCCCAGACGACTGTTGATAAGATCATTTGCCGTGACCTCGGCAAGGGTCATTACTGTCACAACTTCCAAAGGTACGTCCGGAAAGGGGATCTTAAAGGGAACATCCGAACTTTGAAAATTCAACACATGCATGGCTGCCCTGTGAGTGTGCAGATGTTTTCCTTGTGCGACCATGTGCATATGCAGTTGTATTTTCACAGACCCACGCGTGAACATTTCTTGAAGTACCCACGGTCCCACGTAGACTTAATGCAGTGATGTTAATTTGACTAAGAGAGCTACGAGCATATCAGTTAACCCCCTTCAAAAGTAGGAAGAGCCAATTTGCCGTGACATTCAATTACACTACGAACACAACTACATGTGCATGAACACGTAGAAGTTTTTATTAAAGTCAGTAAAACGCCTTGGTGAAACTAAAGTACTCTGGTAAAAAGTAATTAGTTTGAGTATGACGGTTTGTAATGGGAGACGGGACAAAATAAAGAAATGCATTTTTAGCAGGAATGCAAAGTCTACATCACTATCCATTTAACGTATGAAATATCACTGGCTGTTAGAGTCGCAATCTTTGAAGTTCAATCATCGGCAGCCGCAGACTTGGTGTATCTTGTACGTTGCGTCCGGATGTGCAGATGCTTACGCTCGGTCTAGTCGGGCAGATAGCGTGAGTCACTCTCGATGGCATTATTGACGTCAACCCAGGCCCAGTCTCCAACCATCTCAATCGGTTCTGTGTGCACAAAAAGTTTTAACGGGAGACTTTTTTCACCGCAAAGGAAGACTTGTGTTGTTTTGTAGTGCTATAAAAAGGCATTTCAATAAATGAAATAATGCGTTCCTTTTTCATTTTCAAAAAGCCACATAATGAGCTGCAAATCTACTGAACAGGCAAAGTTTTCTTCTGGCTGATTGAATATACAAATTAAAAATATGTTTGTGTCTGCGTGAATATATGACTTTTTCAGAATTTTAAACATATCTCCAACGCTAAACAAAAGGAAGCTGGAGGAAGTCTTGCAGCTGCTTGAACCTAATACTTTTGACAGAGTAGTTGAAATTACCACCCATAGATTGTATGATAATGATACAGTCGATGCTAAATTCAACCCACGTGGCTTTCCTCTATTAATGCCTGCTTGCTTGTCTCTCTGTGTATGATCCAAAATGCCAGCAGAAGTTCGTCTTTCATGAGAAATTCTCTCAGCCTCAAGAATGATTTATCAGTGAAATATGTCTTCATGCACATCAGGTATCTTTTCATGCACACACGTTGACATAAACTTGGAAAAGGTAGTTCCCGCATATGTTTCACACGGACCTCTGCCAAGTACCAGGCACGTTTATCTTCACACCCTCCATTTTCTCAACCCGAGTTCAACGATCACATTTCGGATTGACTTCATTGCAAAGTTAATTGCACTAGGCAAAGATAACCGGACTGTCCTTTGATATTGGGGTCACATAAAAGTACGAAGTGCCCTGTTTTTAGTATCCAGCCTTAAGTCCGTGAATTTGAAAGGATAACCAGAGTATACTTTGTCCTCACCGGCTGTAAACATAGAACATGTTTATTTTACAGTTATCATGGGTTGTCATCGTTTAGTATCCTGAAACGATTATGCAGTTGAAGGTTGTACTCTACCATTTTGTTTGTGCGCCTTTAAATACTCAAACCTATCCATAATAATGTCATAACAATCAGTTTTGAGCGTGAAAGGAATGCCTATTGTCAGTTCACGTTAAAAAAATTGTTGTGTGGTCAATAAAACGATTATAATACATTCATTCAATCAGATCTTCCATCATCGATGCAAAGCATCAGTGTATTTACACAGTAGAATGGTCTCATGACACGGAATGTACGTGTATGCGCATAATATTTTGCTGTTGTTTTTTTAAACTCTGATTTTGGGAAAGTATTCTGATATCCATCAAGTTGTTTTAGAATTTGAAGATCAATGTAGTCCTGCCTTCCCATGATTATGTGTGCCATGGTGAAACACTTTTTCTAAAATATACATTACATGTCCATTCTTCTTGTCTGTGGTATTCATATGTCCCAGTGAGTTCAGGAATCGGTGGTGTTACCTGACCAACTGTAACGCACTGTATGTGCCTTAACCCATGGGGAAGGCATTCAAATCAACAGAATAAACAAGCACACGCTCATTCACAAACAAACAGCACCTCCCACCAAAATAGTGCCCCAGGAGGTCTTTCTATTCTGCGACTCAGTTTTCATTTGCACCTATTTACCTTCGATTCAAGAAACACAGCTAGCCTACGGTGAGCACTGAGCTGCAGGTCTCTAGAGCCTGATAAATACACGGTATATTTGCCCGTGTGCGCGGCGGGGTTCGCGTCCATGTTAATCAAATTTGCCGCAAGACATCTGCCGAATCCCCTGCCGAAAAATGTCGATAGATCAATAGACCAACATGTGCGCGAGAAAATTGGCAAGAAAGGGTTGTCGTTTGCTCTTGCGCGCGGGAATTTCATCATGTATAAGGTCTTGTCGGTGGCTCCAGTTCTAGCGCGTTAATGCATAGTCCATCCCCGGTGCGCAAACAAATGAAGAGAGGTGAGGACATCAGTGGAATTCTTAGGTTCTTTTTTTGTACGATAGTCCTCGAACGGTTGTTTGAGGTGCTAGGTGTGGATTTGCTGCATGCATTTGGGGCCACCAGTCATCAAAATACCAGCCAGCATGATAATCGTTTATTAACCCACGATGACAGTATCTGTCAGTTTCTAAAATGGCTCCCTGAAAGTCAAATCACACGCCAACACGGTCTAGTCATGCGCTGTTGGTCTGGAAAATATCCCCAGACAGTGTGCAGAACATTTGTAGATCTCTATACACGCCAGAGTAGGCCTATATAAGGACACTCTTCATAGATTGGTTGATATAAACCGTTATGAACCGTCTTTCACAGTCACTAACAATCTTGTCTTAGCGTCTTGAACTTTGCGCAATCATATATAAGACTCGTAACTTACAGATGGCGCTTGCTCGACTTCTATTTCACTGACTAATAGGGCACTGTGCTTGAGCGAAGACGTTATACGAAATTTGAATAATCACTAAATCATTTATTTCTCGAAGACAGTTAATGAACAATCAATCGACTTATTAACAACTGTTGAAAAGAATTTACTCTAGCCCATTCCAGAATCGTCGAAATACCGATGTTGACGAGGCCGTGACGTGACTTTGAGAGCCATTTTTATCCACTCAGTGCGCGTCCGTATTTACTCAAGCATTCGACGTGGGTAACCCATGCGCCATCGACATTTAAGCGTGTGTTGACAGTGGTGATTGATACAAATTGGAAACCTCAGAATCTGTGCTAATAAACGAGATCCAAAAACGTGCCCTCCAGTCATGACCAGCCAACCCCGTTTCTCGTATTCGAAACTGGCCAAGTTCAAATAACAACTCGATTTCAACGAGTACAGCTCACCGTGAGGACAGGAAATATTGTGTAAATACCAACCGGTCCTGTGAAAATCCTGGGTGCGCCATGCACGGTTTGCCTTCAACAAAACGCGTCGTGTCTTTGTCACAAGGCAAAGCCAATGACTGTAGTTTACTGAAAATGTATGCACTCGTCAAGTATTTTACAAATCAACTCTTTTGGGGCTTTCCTGGACCCTGTCCCCCAAGTCAGAGACCAGGCTTCCCTCTGCACCCGCGGCGGAGGAACCCATAGGCGTATTGTTTGTACATGGAGTCTACCCAAATTTGCTATAATAGCTAAAAATAATGGCACTGTTTGCGATGAGAATCTTCTAAACTGATCTTATGACGGTCTTATTAACAGTGATCTTAACGACTGCAGTTACAGATCACACCAGGTTCTGAGAGACCCTTGAACATTTTACCCATCATTTATGTCTGTTTGTGTAATACTTGACGAGCAGACCCATGACACTGTTGAGTCTACATGATTTATCTCTGTGATCGAAGCGAAAAGCTGCTGCCACGCATGCCACTAAACTGCGACAGCTGTCTCGGGGCCAAAACGGCTGGGTATCCAAGTGAGAATAGCCGGGTATCCAAAGAAGTTTATGCTCTTTTACATTGTACCTCAGAAAATTGACACAACATTTTCTCTGGCGCGATGTTCCACCCATCGAAAGTACTTTAACTGGACGGTGCGTTTAAGGGAACAACGCCAGGAAGTTGTCTGAGAATCACCTTCTGTGCAAGCCTTTAGAGCAACTTTTTTACACATTCAAAATTGACCAAGCTTTTCCAGACAAGTGAGGGCACTATTTGTGTGATGTAAATGCGGACGACACTTTTCAGTTTGCATGTTTTCATGTTCCTATTTTGAACCTCAAAGTTTCTCTTTGAAAACATTTCCGAGAAATGGTTGCTCGCTGGCTTAGTTTCATGCAACATTGAGGTTTAGTGCCTCGGATTACTATTGTTAATACCGATAAAAATGGCACAACAAAATATTTCTCTTACATGTTCCCTTTAAGAATGTTCAAAATTTTTAAAAATAAAGGAAGCTTCGTGTAACTGATGAATGCAAGCGAGTTTTACAGGATCTGTCTGGAAGCGCAGATAAGCGTAACCTTCCAGTGAAGCCTTTAAAATCTTTCTGTAGGTTTGAACTGTTTCAAAGCATGAAAAGCCCCGCAAAAGCTCGTCAGAAATTTTTAGAGCTGGTAGTGCAGAATGTACTGCCACGTGTGCTAAACTTTATTCAGTAATTCACTTTCGTGGAATTGTGCAAATTGATTAGAAATTAGGCCCACATCTTATTTCCGGCACAAATAAAACCGTTAGGTATGATACTGCAGTGAACACGTTGTGTGGCCAATGTGGGACAGGATTTCGAAAGGGAAACCGGATTTCCTCTGATTTATTTTCGGAGTTTAGTTTTGAAAAATCTGCAAATGTGGCGATTAGTCCCAAACCATGCTGGCACTTTTAATAGGGCCACTCTAACGTTTGCTCAGTTCGAAATGAACTGGTGATTCCGTATTTGTGATGTTTTTCATGCCCTTTTTGCAGATAAGGATCGATTGTTGACACCATTATTTTAAACGGAAACGCTTTTTTTCCCCGTTATAGATTCGAAACATGTAGTATAAATCTCTCTTGATCATGACGATCCAAACCACGTTGTTGAAATCAATGACAGTTCTCAAATTTGTAGGCAATGCTTTTTGTCAAAGCGATGTTCCTCCAGTTGTAAAGCAAGCTATCGATGCCTTCCACTCATCACTGTACATTTATTAACTTATACCGAGGATTGATAAACGAAACATGTTTGGTACAATGTACCGTAGTAAATACGTAAGACACAGATGAAAAGGGGGCAATACAGAGGCACATTCCTTAGAAAATGTTTTCGGGTGTGAGACGCTGAGTTAGGATTGATTTGCATGGCTGCAGTATCTGCAAAGTGAGATACACCTATATTACTTAAAGCAGTTTGAGATATTTGTTTCGTATTGTGCTGTTTTGTCCCAGCATTAAGTTAAAAGGAGACCAGAAAGGCGATTTCAGTTTTTGGATTTGGGAAGAAAACGCGGGAGGGCGGAACGACGCACTAACCTAGCTGATTGCTGATACACTGTACGCAAACCAGTGGCAAGATTCTAGAAGATGGCAGCTATACTTTGACGCTCTGAGCTTTTAGGTTCATTAGCAGCCCAGCCAAAGCCTAACTCCTCCACTCTGGTTGCGGAAGTAGGCCATTTTCTTCCCACTCCCTGTACGTGAATCAACCGCTGCCGCTCCTCAAAAGGAGAGTGTCTGAGCCTCGGGCTGATTTTTAGAGAAGCAGGCGAGAGAAAAAAACGGAACACGTACTGCAATGGACTGCATTTCTGTATTCTGCATTTCGTCGAACACAAAGTCTTCCCCCTTTTCATCCAACCCTGAAACCGAAATCCTCAAAGTTTTGTCACAGTTCTGAGAATTACTGTTGTGTGCTTTTCATCCTCAGATTAGTCTTCTTTGTGAATCACAACAGACCATCTGCAGTCGACAAAGATAAACCTGCGTGAATTAAACAGAAACTTCAGAAGAAACACAACATGCCAGTCCGTTTTTCCCCATATTGTCGCTCGAGCATTGTTTTGCAAGCTCTTACAGTAGAACCGACCGCGCTCTTCTACTGTTTTCGGGAGGAAATTGAAACTGAGCGTAACCGTTCGATTTCCAGTTTCGGAATTATGCATCAAATGGCCTGCCGGAACGAGCGAGGTTGTAAATACATTGAAGGCGTCGCTTTGTGGCAGGATCGATACCAGAATCGAAATTTAGATGTCGGCAAGTGCACTTTTATTGAAAATGTATAGGGCAGGACCTGCCGCTTTCTCGTTTCTCATGTACACGTAGGATTTTCACGCGTGTATCTAGCATTAACAAAATGAGGCTGTCTTTTTTTTTTATCTTAACGCTGAAATACTGCGCTGTACAAAATACATCATATGGCTCCTTTTGGTTACGTATGCATGAGAAGTGTACAACCGAGTCTTGCACCGTGTACCTTGAACGGCGTAACTACAGGGACCCAAGCAGTGGTCAGGCCCTTCCCCCCATTTGAAATTTTGAAATGCACGCAACCTAAATACATGCACTAGAACAGTGTAATTTATCAACTTTCGATGCCGTGCGACCCTTATTTTAGCCTATTATGCTACTGGTATACCTTGGCGTATCACTCGTTGTCCTTCGTGTTTCCAAGCCGGATATGATGAATCATAGTTGACAGCGCACACAAATTTTTGCGTCCTTGCATGTAAACGTTTTCAAGAGTGCACAGATTTCCACTGAACCGCCGTCAGGTTTACGCAGTGAATGCTGTGTGGTATCTTAAGTGAACAGCACACAAATGTCTTCCCTTTTTGTCGCGTAAGCATCTCGTTTCAAATGTCAAATCTCTTTGGACGATGTTGCCACGTTGAAAGGGCATAACCAGCGGGCAGTGCTATATCTGGAACTGCAATTGAACCCTGACCGTGGTATAGATCAGGGTTCGCAAAAGAGACAAGATCAGTTAGTTCCAACCAAATTGTCATACCTTGACGAATGAAATTTGTTTTAGTTATTAAGAGTGAAAGTTTGTGCAACGAGTGCAGTTTTGTCCAAATTACTGGTGTGTATTTGTTGAATGAAATCAAAGATATAATAGCTGAAATCTGGATATTAAGCGCATGATATATCAGAAAATTGCACAGTTGGCAAAACAGTACTGAGGGATGTACACAGCAGAGTAGCCTAGAAAAAAGAGCAAGGATATAAAAGTTGTTTCTATTGGTTAGAAAGGGACGCCTTTCAATGTAATCAATGCATCTACGTTTGCATCGATTTTGAAGGTCACATTTCTGTTCACGCCTCCAAGAATGGTGCTGTATTCAATTCGGCAGGTCCAAAAGTAAGGTCAGAAGCTTTTTCACGACTGTGGTCGGCCCTGCACCGTGTCTTAAACGCACGAGCTTCCTTCCATGAGTAATTCAGTACTTACACAAGAATCCCGCTGGATCCCCGGGAAGTTGGAGTGACTAATGCTAATGAGTCACGTCATATTTCTTTGCTGTCAGTTTGGGAGTTTTTAAAGAGTTTTTCCTGAAGACGCACGTCAGAAATTGTATTCACAGGAGTTAGAAATCACTTTTACCGAGCCGGCTGCGCATACAGATCATTTGTATACAAAGGTGCTGTGAGGAAAGTGACTTTCCATTTGGCAAAATATCAAACCCTGTTTGAAGTGAAAATTTCAACCCGTTTTTCTCTCGTTTTGTTGAATGTTTTCAAAGGAATCATTCCATACTTTCTCGAATGAAAGCGGCCTCGAGAAATTCAAGTTATCAGATAATGCAGTTTTTAAAAAAATAATTTCACAATAATCACGGTTGTTCTTATATTGAAATAGAAAGATTTCATGACCATAAATCTAGCGACAGCTTGAATTTTTGGACAGTTTCAATGGCATAACTCCGAGTATTGTTGCACTGTTGCTGGCCAAAACGTCAAAAATGCCTACTTCTTTGGTAAATTTCCTTTGAAATGTTGGTAACACTTTACTCAGAATTAAGTTTGCCAAGCTTTGGATTGAATAGCATTGCTCTTCATTTCACCAGCTTTTTCTAAGTGTACTTACAAAATCAAAACCGGACAAACCTTGAACTGTTCATATACATGTTGATTAGGATTTCCTTTCTGACGTGAACAGACCGAAAGGGATCGGATCTGACAAGCATTCCATGCTGTGTCCAGTCCCTTGAGACATTTTGCACAGAAACAAGCCTCACACCCAAAAATGTCAGTTGAGGTCGGGCGAAAGTCGGGATTCGTTTACGAGCTGTATTCCCCTTTAACAGAGGCCGATAACCTGCACCCGTCTATATCTGAGCGCATTTTTATTGCCACAGCATCCTCTGACGGTGCCAGGGATGACAGTTCAAATAAGAACTTGTCTTCATCCCGTCTCATCACCGAGCAATCAAGACAGGCCATGCTCTCAAACATTAATATACCGGGCCAGCGTCACCTCGGCCGAGTCGCACCACACGGCGTGGGCGCACGGCGAGGTCCCCTTTCGGAAAGCGGCTGCCGGAACCGATCGGTCGTGTGTAAACTCGTGGCATTTTCTCAAGATTCTACGATGGCTCGACAAAAATTTGAACGGAGATGAACTTTCCTGAAAGAAAAAAGTTAACCTTTTGCAGGCCAGACACAGAAATGTTAAACTGTCGCTGAACAGATAGCTATGTTGAGATTTTGTTGATTGGTTTCTTTTTGCCTGAGAGCGGAGCTTAGTTGAACTCAGTTTTTGATTTACCTAAAACCTCTATGAACTGGAATGCACACGGCAATTTTGAGAGAGTCACTTATTACTTATTTTAAGGCAGTTTCTACATGAAACGACACGGTTTTTATCAAACCATTAATTATTTCCAATTGAATTATATTCGCACCAGGGCGACGAGATGGCGTGCGTCGTCAGTCTAATAGAGGTCGCTGTTTATAAGTAACAGTGACCACTTGTGGACAACAGCAGGCCAGTGGCGATGAACTGCTATCTAAACTGCATGAATAATAAAAATCACTCTAGTGAAAAAGATGTGTTATGCTAACAAAGCACTCGTTTAACAATGCAGCAGGTTTAGTTCACTGAAAATTAGAATACTTACTTTCACAATGCAAACGACTGAACGTGTTTCCGTTGTGTTAGAAACATACAGTATAGTGAGTTAAAGATCCCTGTCGAACCGGTATTAAATGAAATGCCATTTTGTCCAACAGGAAACACGACTTAAAAATATGGGAGACTTTTCAACTCAGCATCAACCGTTTTGAAGTTTACTCTAACACGAGCGGGATCGATGAACTTTTGGAGTATCTCATGACACAACCGATCTACGAAGTCGGTAAGCCCTTGTCAAATACGTCACTGCTTGGCTTTTGCTCAATGTCTGAGACACGGTCTTAGTTCGCCGTTCTAGTCAGTTACTGGGCGAGTTGGAACGATGACCATTAGCCGACCGTTGCCGACCAATGGTCAATTTAATTTTCCCTTGTGGCCTTTGAACAAAATTTGTCCAGGGTACCAGGGAAAACCGACCACTGGTTGACAAATGGTCGTGATGTCGTTTACTTGCGAGCTTTTTTTTGGGGGGGGGATTCTTCTCTGAACTGATCAGCTTGTACTAGCTAGGTCTGTTTGAGATCAGCACACCAGAGAGTCTTTGATCTAATCCCTTTATTTCATGCATTTGTATTTTTTCCATACTGACAAGGATTTATACCCTCATATTTAACGGTCCACTCTGCACTGTTGAGCATGTTGATGCAGTGCCTGGTGGTACTCACCTTTCTTGTAACCATGTAACCGAACAAAGCGACACGTGCATACTTAAAACCATTTCAAGTGTCCACTCGTGCACTCTTCCTAGTTTCATTAACATTAAGAAGTTGCTTGCAAACTCCTTTTAACCCTAACAGTCCTCAATCCTGCATCTGTTGTCTCACTTACCACTTGTTGCCATGTCAAAATAGTAAATAAAATGGAAATACGAATATAAAATTGTGTTCATTCAAAGTATACCAACCTAAATAGAGTTAATCATTTACTTCTCTTTGTATTTTCCAGACGAGAAATCTGGAGGTACCCAAGTGAAACTAATTTTAACCTTCGAAGATGGCGGTCACGCTCTTTTCAAACCATGGAGGTAAGCCAAGCTCACACTACTTTGATATGTACGTTAACTACGAAATGAATTTGAGCAATAAGTTACCGGTTATGGCTTTGACTTAAACTTCGGTTATTGCCCTGTTTGCTGGCCCCACAAAGCCATTATAACTGGTTGGAGTTTGTTTTGGCCTTTATCTAACTCGATTTTATCCTCGACAAGTTTTCCATTTTGCGTTTTCTGGTGAAAAAAAACGCGCTCACTGAAGCAAATTGAAAAAGGCATTACTGATCTGTTGCTAAATAGTGCACTTCAAAAACAGTGGTTTAGTTTAACATCTTGGGGGTTATCAGAAGACTGATATCAGACCCCGACGGTGTTGAATTAACACCGATCAACACCGCAATTTATGTATTTATGTATGGGTCAATGGAAGTTTACTATTGTTGTCGTACCCCGTTTGATGTATAAATTTTCATGAGTGGGTTTCATTGGTTTCTTTCAGAAATTGGGTCCGTTGGTTAAACGCTTTTAAAATGTTCGTCTGTCATTCATGTATATTGATTTGTTTTTGCAGGGTACCACGGGAGTACGAAACGTTGCCAAACCATTTCTACTTTTCCGATATAGAGCGACATAACGCAGAAATAGCAGCTTTTCACCTTGATAGGTAATGATATCAGTGATGACTTATAATTTGCTGAATATACACTTAAGTTCGTATATAAATGGTTTTACAAAGTGGTTTTTGAAAGAATTCGTGTACAACCGATGTGTTAATCATTGTGCTCTGATCGACTGCTCACTTTTTTTAATCACAAAACCATCTTTTAATTTCTCAGCAAATGAGGAGACCTTTATTTGATGTCATCAGAAGCACGTTATCAAATATCTAGAATATCATCTTTCTCAGGCTTTGGTCTTGTTAACATTCAGACCCTTTGCACTGACGTCATTATGCAAATTTCCCACGAGTCTCTTTTATCCGCCATATTTGATGTCACGCCATGTCACAAGCTGCCCGCATTGTCTTGGCTTTTACCGCGGTTGGCTAAAATTGGATAAACCATCCGTCATCCGTCAGAGATGGTGGACCACCGAAACTGTCGCTGTAATAATACCGATTTATCCAGCCTTTCATTTCCCCTTTCAGAATTTTAGATTTCCGGAGAGCACCCCCTGTGGCCGGTCGCTGGTTCAACTTGACGTCCGACATCTACGATCTGGCTGACTCGGGTCTCCGGAAAACATTCTTCCGTTCACCTGGTATAGTCATCGCTTTTTACTTCCCGTTTTGCAATGTGTCGTCTGTTGGTTCTTCAAGAATCATGTTAAGAAAGGCAGCCATGTAGATTCACCATTCGGACCCTTCTCACTCTCATCTATACCTAAATCACATGAAAGCTGTTCAAAATGACTGAGCGCTTTTAAATAAGGAAAATCTTTTGCCCACCTCAGAAATTAGGGTTACTGAAACGAACACATACAGCCTTGAGAATTTTATCTTTACTGGCCGGTGCCTACTCTGAACGTTCATTGCATTCCCCTTTGAAGACTTTTATCGAAATGGGAATGACGCATGCGAAACGAAATTGGCGTCTGTTTGCGGCAAAAATCACGAGAGTTGAATATCAAAATTTGCTCAACTTTGGCAAATATCAAAGTCAAAGACGTCGTGGAGATACCATGACGTCAGTAATTGGCGTTTGCGTTTGCCTTTGAGCCGAGTTTGATCCAACCTTTAGTCAAGTCAAATGCCTCAGGTGCATTGCATGTCGGCCGGTGGATCTCTGCCTCGGATTGTTCTCAGATATGCAAACAAGACTCGCATGTACGAAACGCTTTTAATCGATTATTCTTACAGCACAAGTCAATTCGCACGTACTTAACTCCAGAACTCACACCATTCGTAACAAAATCAATCAACTTTATAATGGGTTACAAGCAAACGCAGACAATCGCAGACAATCACAGCATAATTGTGCGAACGGTTCATAACGCGAGGATTCATTGGGCCATTGATTTGTTCTCTCCTGTTTGCAGCCAATAACATATGCTTTGTCGGTCATTGCTCGTATTACTGCGAGACGGAGACGGCTGTCTGCGGCAAGCCAGACATGATAGAGGGGTCAGTGGCGGCCTATCTCCCGTCCTTCAAGGCGGCACCTCGCAAGACGTGGCGCCATCCGTGGAGACGATCCTACAGTAAACACAGAACTGCAATGTGAGTTACGCCCAAATGAATTCAGAACCAAACTTTCCCAGCAGCCTGGATTTTGTGGAAAATCTAAACGAGAAAGAAAGTCCGAACGCCATTGCAAAAGCTGGAGATTCACTTGAAATCGCTAAGCTAATAAAAACAATGAATACACAGCAATCAAACCCTAAAACCAGTTTTGAAAAAAGATTTAGATTCAAGTTGTTTAGTGGGTCTGCACCCCATTGGCGTTGGGGGGGGGGCTACACCATATTCACTATAATAGAGGGCGATGTTCATGATAAAGATGTACACTGTAATGTGTATCAAATTCATGCAGAATCTTACATTAGAATGGCATAGGCTATTTTGCTTTTAAAAATTGTTTTCCCTTTTAGTGATATTGCAAACATTTTAGTTGTAAGGAAAGTATAAAAATTTGTCACAGTCCGCTTTAATCGGTTTTTTTTGCTCATCACAAAAACGTGCGTATGTGAGTTTGTTTCTGCATTTAATTGGGGACCCTGAACAATAGAGGACAATAAGGTCCCCGATTGACAGAGGGTCCCCGATTGACAACTGTGTACAAAACATATGGGTGTCTTCTAAAAAAGTTAAAGGACATGTACAAACAAAAGAGTTGCAGGCAAATACATACCTGTGTGTGTGTTGGGGGATGATTCAATAGCCATCCCCCGGGATTTACGCCCATGCTGCACCCGCTACATATTGTGCAAGTTGTCCTGAATGTCACGTGGCGTGCAGACGCACGCATTCCTGCCAGACAGCGCGCCCACACGCCTACTTCCCAATCCGCTGACGAAAGATGAGTCCAGCCGCACCTTTTGAACAGGAAGTCTCCGATGCAAAGATCTCAGCTGCGCCGAAAGGAACCTTCATGGTGCATATGAGAACAAGAAAACTTTGATATCAGAAGAAGAGAAATTCGAAACAAGGACGACTAGACATAACTTGCACTTAGGGCCGCACCTTTCCGTATTAATTATTAGTATTATTAGACTTGTTGTGAAAGGTGAGGTTTTGGAATCAGACTCTGTTATGGGTATACCGAAGCGTTGGAATTCTAGATATTTACATACGGGCATTTTTTCCCAACACAAATTTGGGAAGCAGAAAACAAGAGGAGACTTACCTTCAATTGTACGTGAGTTTTCATTGGCATAATACAGAAGTGCCGTCTTCATGATAAGAATGTAAGGAATGGACAAATGATTGAAAACCACTGCAATCGTGTGCCTGGGCCCAGTGAAAAGAATCCTTTCGATTTGTGCTAATCCACACAAAAAAATTGGCCATGTTTGCAAACTGCAGTCCACCTCCCATTCGCACGGGAACAGTATGTGCTTACGGTGGGTTACAGGGTCTAGGTAACAAAGCGCCCTCTCCGGGTCCCCGACCTCCTATGCACAAAAGTTCAACCGATAACTGGTTCTGCTTCTTTTTTGTTCAACTAATCTTACAGATGGGAACAGGACCCGACGTACTGTGAGCGGTCAGTCATGACCAAGCACCCGTACAAGACCGGGCGGAGACTGCTCGATCTCATGGACATGTCCGTTTTTGATTATCTGATAGGTAAGCCCCATCTTATGTGAACTTCGAACACCTTGCATTTCTGATTGTACTGTACGTGTTGAATTTTATGGTGCACATAATGAACATGTATAGGTCATTGTTGAGCAGGGCGTTGTGTTCTTCAACCCCAACTCTATTCTTATACCAAAAGTAGCTCACGCGCTTCCATGGTTTATTTTTTGTAATTTTTGTTCTTTTTCCTGCTTATCTTGTCATGCCTCTAGGCGAGGGTCAATTTAATTTAAACCGTCTGGACTGATCATTTGACTGGGCGTAATCGCATTGTTGAATACCATAATTTGAGTAGGACTGCATCTGAACCGGCGACCCTCCATTTACCGATGGTCTATCAAACCGGTCGAGCCCTCCTCCCACTTGCAGTTGTCAATGTCTGTGGTAAACCATTCTTAAAACCAGTAGATGAGTAGCTTTCTCGCATGGAATGAAAATCCCTTGTTAAAAGAGGAAAGCAGAACTCCTTCGTTTGTAGATTTCGATAGAACTCCGTAAAGAACTTTCAGAGGTTAGCAGTCTCTGTGTCAAAACCGTTGGGTTTGATTGAAAATCGATCGGAGGAGAATCAAGCGCGTGCAAACAGGTGGATTTTCTGGCGGTTACGTCCACCGAAGTAACGCAAATCGATGGAAAGCCTCGGGTTGTAGACGCTGTGACGGGTGGACAGGTGGATCATGGCCCACCGACGCAGCTAGTCGGCCTGATCACACCGGCCTCTTCCTTTTTTGAATTCCTCTGGCGCGGCAAGATATTAGTCTTCACGAAACGTGCAAGAGTTGTCAGTGTTCACAGAGCTTTAGGATTAAGAATGTTTGCCGCCAAGTAACAAGTGAACTGTAAGGGGTGGGTAAACCTTTAGTTTAATGTTCAATGTCACACGTAACACATGATACTGAAATAATCGAAAGAACTTAAGGATATTTCGATTAAAGTAGAAAATGACTATTATTTAACTTCATGCTTATCATTTCTTTATTGACTTTCTTCAAAGGACGCAATCACGTCTATGAATTAATGCAGGATATGTTATTATTTTGGTAGCTTCTGTAGGCAACTGAAAAAAGAATTTGAAATATCTTAAATAAAAAGGTTAGGAAGGTCTCCCTTTTCTTAAGGTTGGAAAATGCCATAATATGTAGTTTAGTGCCACGGTATTATTCCGAATCTGCCCAAATTCCCACTCGGCATACTTTCCTTTAACTTCTGACTTATTATGGTCTTTGAGTCTTGACCCCTCCTAACATGTCCTTTTTTATTCACAGGTAATATGGACCGACATCACTACGAGACATTTGAGGCCTTTGGAAATTTTACTTTCCCAATTCATTTAGATCACGGAAGAGCGTAAGTCCGTTTTAGTTATGTTTATCTCTGATTCCAAGTAGTCCGTCAATATACACATGTACATAGGTGAATGCTTGAGCAACGCCCCAGAGCAATCTTATGCAAATATACGCCTTTCAGACTTAATGGGGCAATTTTGTTTGATCACTGTGCTTTTGCATATTCAATAGTCTGGTATGTAATCAGTACAGATCATCCCTCCATTTTACCGCTGTCTCTTCACAATGTCTGCAATGACAGATATCTGTTATAAATCGTCTTCACGATTTTTGAATGACTGGTACAAGACACTTTTGTGATTGTTGTGCCTGTTTTGTTTGTCGATCGCTTTGCCAAAGTAAAATTAGCATAAACT
Organism: Acanthaster planci; assembly: GCF_054643075.1. Taxonomy (NCBI): domain Eukaryota; kingdom Metazoa; phylum Echinodermata; class Asteroidea; order Valvatida; family Acanthasteridae; genus Acanthaster; species Acanthaster planci. The sequence goes on along the minus strand of NC_141783.1, from coordinate 9,355,497 downwards.
TACAATACAAGGTGTTAAGCTGTCTGCTCATCATGGCGATGATGTTTTTTTTCCTGGCAGGTTTGGAAAGCATCACCACGATGAATTATCCATTCTTGCACCGCTCTTCCAATGTTGCCTGTGAGTATCATTTGTTCCAAGTAATACCCTTGAAATTTCGAGCTGAGAAATGATTGCCTCTTGATCTGTCATTCATCATGGTCAACACAGCTTAAAGTATGGAATCGAAAGTATAGAAATAAAAGTACATGTATGATTTTGCCCTGCTGCAGTGTGCTGTGGCCGAACACATGAAATGAAAATCCACAGTTTTCATGTACATGTACGCACGTGACATGCACGCACGTGTACATTCTATTTGCGTGAAAGTAATACTTTTCTCGCCTTCTTTATTGCTAAAATACAACATGCTTCGCTTTAGTGCGCTTGGATAGAGGTGCATGCTCATTACTTTTGTCTTGCTCTCATGAACGACATACTTTATCACCTAGGTTTGTCATCTTTTAAAATGGAATACCAGATCTGAAGGACCCAACTTCATCAAAGTTTTTTCACAGAGTGTTGTACGATGATTTTAGGATTTTTCCACTCATGCTGTTGCATGTCACTGCAAAGACATATTGAGTGGATGAAAATGTTCCTGTCAGTTTAGTGTTTTGTGTATCAAATGCCAAGTTTCTTGGGGAAACCCTTAGTTTGTCCCTGAACCTTTTAAGGCACACCCAGCTAACGTTGCCTTCCTTTCACGTTGCAGTTTACGCGAGTCGACGTACAAACGGCTCCAGCTTCTTGCCAGTGAAGAGTACCAGCTGAGTGACGTCATGCGGGAGTCCCTGTCACGTGACATGATCTTCCCAGTGTTGTTAGAGGCACACGTAGAGGCGATGGACAGACGACTCCAGACCATCCTGGCTCAGGTGCACCGATGCTTCCAGCGCAAGTCCAAGGAAGCCGTGCTCAGACCTGAGCCTCGCCTGGAGGACTACAGAGAGCCGGAGCCGTCGGCCAAGACTGGGGAAAACTTCGATGAAGAGGAGTACTGATGAACTTGATGCCAAAGCACCCGCCCAAACTAAAAAAAAAAGGTGACATGATGGAAGTTTCAAATACATGCAGCTGTCCGATTTCTTTGTGATTCGCAAATGGACCAGACGGTTTGTGCCTGTTTGACGAGAATGATGCCTTTGTATAAGACTGTAGTGAGGGCGCAACTTGGTCCATCAACAAAAACTTATGTCGTGATACAGGCAAGAAATCGCAGGCTCCGTGGCCTACCATGGCCGCTATAGCTGAAGGAAATGAACGCTTTGTTTCTGAGATTATACCGCGCACTTCAATTTTGCCGCTGGAGGTCAAGGATCGTGATATTGCCATCTCTCGGAGGATGCAAATATCAGCGGTATAGAAATACGCAAGATCGTGTGATTGTTTTTTCGCATAATGTGTGTTCTCTATTGAGGTTGCTAGATTTAAGATTCTTATAAATGGAATATAGGCACAAAGAAATGGCCTCTCAGATTAAAAGCAGTTCGGAAGGACTGGCCCACAAATTAATCTGACGACTCGCCCCAATCAGCCCATAGTCTGGTCGTTTAACAGAGGTTTGGGTACCAGACATAGTGCGGTCTTTTTTTTAAGAATTGATTTTTTTCTGGTTTTTTTAATTTTCTTTGATAAATACAAAGATTCTTGGATCTGTGATGAGACTGTCCGAAGAGCTGAAAAGCGATTGCCATGGAAGTAAAAAAGCGTGCTTGGCAGTTTGTCCAGTTTATGTTCAAGGTATTTTGTAGTTTATTTTAGTAAAGCATATTGATGTTCTCCAGTCCAAGGTTAATGGCTAGCACTTCTTTGCCTTAGTTGATACTAAGTCATCCTCCTTGGCAGAGGTTCGAGGTTACTTTTCTAGTCTAGTTTTTCCAAATTTTTGGTGAAAGTTGCCCCAGGTAGCATTGACAATCGTTAAAAAGTGATGAAAAATGTTATTCAGGTTCAAAAGGGATTTTTGGATGGATCAAAACAACAGCTGCAGCCCCTTATAGCCGCAAATGCTAAATTTACTTTCTTTAAGCCCTATTTTCTCTTTTTTTAGTAAACCTATTCAAAACCAAAACGTGAAGCTGTAGATATTCCACCACCAAAATTTTAGCGATTGAACTTGGCAAAATAATTCGGAAAATGTAACCGAATGAAGGCCATGGCACCTGCGACAAAATGGATTGGAAAATTCAGTAGTGAGTGTGGAAAACAACAATATGTTTTATTTCTGTGTTGCTTTCGATAAAAAATAGTCAAGGCAGGTTCCATTTTTAAGAAAAAAAATTATCCTTTGGAAGAGACTCTTTTGAAAATAAATGAGTTGTTTTTAGTGAGAGTTTATCGCGCGGGAGCACAGTGACTATTTTGCCCAGAAACTGTAAAAGACAACGTATTGTGTACGTTGAGGTTGATATTTTATCGCACTTGTTATAATTATAAGTTTAAGAGGGATGGAAGAACTATTGCACGTCCTTGTGAGACTGCTTAAACAAGTTAGCTTTAAGCTCACAATATCAGCTCACATTTTGTACATGATTGAATTTGCAGCACCGAATGTACTAATTTTACATTTTGCTGGTGTACATGTTGCTTTTTAAATGGGGCTTAAGTTGATTTTAAAGTTTTTTAAAAACGCACTGAGGCAGTGAGAAACTTCAAGAAGAGATATGGGAAACTTGCCGTTTGATTTAAAAAGAAAGAGTGTTTCCGTGCGTTGAAATATAACGCGGGAAAAATGAAAATGCCCAACTTGAATGTGTCCAAGCAACAGGAAAATGTGTTATATCTTCTGAAGTAGAAGCACGAACTTTCAATCCAGAGATTAAAGTTTCAATATATAGGACAGATGCTTTGAAGGTGCCATTTTCAAGGTCAGAGTCATAATTTGAACTTATTCTTTGGCCAAAATTAGCGTGTTTCAGATGTTGTATAAGTTCACGTAATTCAGTGGGTGTGTTTAAAGTTTCACTTCCCACTCTTCCTAAGACGACAACTTTTCTAAGATGATACCTTTTCTGCTCGGAAAGAAAAGCAGAATTGAAGAATCAAAAATATTTCGATAAACAGTCGGGCCGTTGATTACGGAAGAATTTTGATTGGTAGAGAGTTGCAATCTTAAATAGATAGCCATTTTGAGAAAAAAAATGACAAGGCCTTGTTAAGAGAAAAGAGAACATTATCATTTTTCTTGTTTGGCAACACTTCTTTTGCGTTTTTGAAGACTGTATTTAAACACTATATTAGCTCCCTGTAATAAGTATATATGGTAATGGTTATTAGCTGAAAATTTAAAGACCAAATCGAAGTTGGAAACGGTGTTTATTTACTCACCACATTGTAATGAATTGCTGGCAACGGCTTCAGTTTGGGTCTACAACAGGATTCGTTGTTTCTTTCAATTAAATCATATACGATTGAAGTTAACGGTTTCCTGCACGTCCAGAGAGCTAGGCAAAATATCACGCGAGAGCGTTTATTGCTTTTAAAAGGTTCAACGATTTTCATAGTTCATGATACGACCCTGTTGGTTTTTCTTTCAGAATAGCTTAATTGTGCATTTAGCAAGAATTTGATGGTTCAGCTCTCTCACGTTTCATAGTAGACCTAACTCTGTCTTTGACTTTACGCTTTTAAAGTGAATCATTTCTTTTTAAACAACTACCTTACGCGATGCCAAAATTCCGTTCGATCGCATCGCTACCGTGCCTTTATAATATTCATTGTAAATCGTATAATTGAATGCATTTTCCGATTACAAAAATAGAAAACTCTTATTTTCATTCATGGTAAACAGTCTGATGAATGATCATTTTCACTGACGTCATGCATTTCCCCACCAACTTCTTGGTTTATGCATTATCCATGTTCTGCCGTGTCAGAAAACGGAGTTTTCATTTTCCGACTATACGGCTGTTTATCCATGATACGGCAAAAGACAAATAGCGTCATGTGTGGATATTTGAAGAGCCTGGTATTGGAACTTCCGCCTGTTTCATCTGCTCTATTAACTGGATATATTCATAGCGACGGTTTGGATAGAAATGTGAAAACCGACTTTCTGAATTGTCCAAAAGTGTTGCTGAAATTGCTCGTGATGTGAGAAAGACTCAAAGATGACAGACCAAAGAGGATTACGAGAAATGTGGCGTGCAGTGCAAAAGATCTTATTGGTCAATTTCCCCTTTTACGTTTATATTGTTTTGAAGTCAATTGAAGTTGATTTGTTCGTAATCATGCTTTATTCTGTAGCTTTTTCTTAATGTGCAATGGATTGATATAGGTTGGAGCAACTTTAAAATTGATTTTTTTAACTCTTTGTTTTCTCAGTATATTGCTTAATTTAATATCAAATTTGCTCTGTACATAAAAAATGATTGCTTTATTTTAAAGTATAAGTTTGAGAATATATTGATATTAAAGTGCATCGACTTTATACTAAAAAGCAAGGCTGTTTGCGTGATAGTGTGTTTGTCACGAGAAACGTTAGGACGACGATTATTGTATTGCTCTGCTCCATGAAGTTGTAGCTCTTTGGGAAGGCAGTGATTCTATGTTTAGCTATTTGCATTTTTTAGTACGCATTTTGTCGAACGTCCGGATTCGTACAATGATATAGCCATACAGTTCCCATTTTTAACGCTCAGTGGTGTAAATCTGTGCTAGCGACTGGGTTGGGGGGACTTGCCTAAAAATTGTCTGGCAGCTGTGGAAATTCGAAAAGTGAGAGGGGGGTTGCTGGGGATCGCAGGACGCCACATGGCACTGGGGGCGCTGTTCATGATTGAGACATTAAAACGGCATATCTTTCGTGTTTTCCCCCTTTTCAGTACTAGGCCCTATGTAATAAATATTTGTTAGGAAGTTTGGAAGAAAAAAAATCAAAATCCCCTGTCTTCTGTTTTCAACCTACCCCAAACAGTCACTAAATATGCAAATTCCTTTGCCTCTGATTCTGTTCGCTTAAGTTCTGATCAACCGTAGTGCGCCCTCTAGTCCCATGATGCAGAGTGGAGCGGCCGCCATGTTGGTCCTTCTTTTCCTCAACGTTATTCTACACGGACGTGCCTTTTTGGCATCTTCGAGTTTTTGATTCGCTACCACGTTCCTGTGTTACTCTGATCAACGGTAACGTATTGTAATCAATGTGCATCCAGTATTTTGATGAAGGCCTACCGTATTTCCTGGTTTGATGTGTGCATTTTCTTGATTTTTTTTTTTTTTTTGGTATTTTTCTTTTCTCTTCTAGACCCGTAAACAGGGCCCGACTAATACTCCCCCGTCGTATACTGGGCCCTGTTCCGATTCATAGGGATTTTTTTTGAAAAAGTTATCCGGGATATCCGGGGGCATAACTAAACATCCGCTTGATTTTATGAGGTGAAATTGCACCAGTATACTTAAGGTGTAAACCATCCGCTAGGTTGTTAATTGTAGAAAACTCGCCTTTTCCTCATTTGAGGAAAAAATGTTGCCTTTTTTGCCGTTTTCCCACTCCGGACGAAGTTTGCCTCACTTGCACAAAAGCGACGGCTGTACAGCCAAGAGCGTTGCGTATTAGCTGCGACACAAAGCAGCCGTAATTTTCTACGAATACTTTGATCGACAGGTACTCTCGCAGATCTGAACGAGATCCGTAGGTGCTGAAGTCTGGGTGCAAACCAGACAGGCTCTCGTACGGGGTACCATCACTTAACCATACAAAGGAGTCTGTGTCATGTACAAGTCAGGCGAAAATTCATACGGAGTGGGAAAACGGCCCAAAAAAAAGGCAACATTTTTTCCTCCAAACGAGGAAAAGGCGAGTTTTCTACAATTAGCAACCTAGTGGATTTTTAACAGCGTAGCCTATGTAATGAACATACCGGTGTAATTTCTGCTCATAAAATTACGCGGATGTTTAGTTATGCTCCCGGATGTCCCGAATAAAGTTTTCGAAAGAAATCCCTATTAATCGGGATAGGGCCCAGATATATGACGGAGGAGTATTTGTTGGGCCCTGTTTACGGGTCTAATGTGTATCATGCATCTTACAGGCTCTACGCTGCTATGCTATCGAGCCATATTTATAGGGGCGACCCTGGGACTGTTGGGGGTTCCGCGAGGCGGTGTGAGCGATTCGATTCCGCGGTCCCCCTCTCTCCCTGGTAAATACAGGCGAACACGCTTAATGCAAGCTCGAAGGGAGTCTCCAAAAAACATCGTCTTAAGGTGAACCTCGTGATATACGTGTTGCCACTTATCCCATTCATAAAGCGCAAGCCTGGCGTAATGCACCAGCAAGCATTGTTACACACTACGGCAATGTACTGCAGGCCTACATGTACTGTTCGGAACAGTGTACATGTATGCAGTGGATTAGTATTCGTTGTACGTGTACATGTACCAACCTTTAACTTTTTAATAAATTTTAAATCATATCAATAAATATGATTCGAATGAATAAAACAATGATTTCAAATACGCCTACTTTTTTGACGCAACAGCAGAGAACAGTGGTTGTAAGTGGCCAGCCGAACCGCGCCACACGCGTGGCGTGGCCCGGCAAAGCACTACTTGGAAACTGGTACCCGACGTTGCACATAAGTAAAGGGTCTAATAAACTTGAGAACCATTTCATATAAGGACCGGACGTAAGAGGGCGTTGAAATTGGGGAATTTCCGTTGGTTTGTATAATTGGCGGTAGGGGGTCTATTTTGGAAAACGATCTTTTAATTAACGGAGCAGTCATTTTTAATGTCATGAATTAATGTGTGACAGGGTTGTGCGAGTTCATTTTGAAAGGGGAATGTGGGACATCGGTTAATTGAAGGAGGGGAACTTTAGAAGGATGTACTGTAATTTCTAAAACCCATTTAAATTTTCTTTCCATTGACCGTGCAGGGTCTTAAGTGAGATGAGTTCAATATTGGAAGATGTGATCTTTTGTGATATTATCGTGGACGGGGACATGTTTTTTTGTTGATAAGTTTCATATTAGAATGTAATTAACCGAAAGAAGAACCTTTCAGGGAAATTTCAGTGTTTTTATTTGGTTCTACTAGACAGGCAAGCAGCATTATCTCTTTTTTGAAAATGTGGTGGTTGTGAAAAAAGCCGTTTGGTTTATTTGGCGATTGGGGTCCAGGCTTCAGAAAAAATCGGTGATCTTTTTTTGCGCAAGTTACTTATGCTGGTGTTCAGTCAAAAACTCCACCAAGTCAGTAGCAGCACTGGCGTAGATGTCGTCGTTCGTGGCTGGATGGGTGCATAGTAACACTCGGAACTAGGACATTAGCGCGGCTCATTCCCGAGCAGGGTGCTCACTTGGGGCTGATCCGCTACCTTGCTTTTCCTCTTCCTCTCCTTCCTCTTGCTGCCCCTCTTTCTCTTCTTTCAGGTCCCTGACGATTTCTTTTTCGTTCGGCTCGTCCGTGCACTGCAGAGCACCACCGGCCTCTGCATACTGACGAAACGTAACTGAGAAGGCAATGTGCTGTGCCAAACGGGCCCAGATATTATCGGGCTGGGCTTGGTCTTGAGGCTTATCTTGAGGTTGATCTTGGGCTTGGTCTTGAGGCTGGACTTGGGCATACTGTGCCGTCCATGTATACTTCCTTCAAACGCTACCCTTCTAGATTGGAGGCATCGGCTCCGCTCTTTTTGGAACCCCACGCTTGACCGCTTATGCGTCGAGTGGTTTAAGGTTCTCGCCGGTGTGAAGCGATGGCACCTCCCACCTCCCAACAGCGTTGACGTACTTCCAGTTTTCTGGGGAGGATTTTGACAATTTTCCTCTCCGTCCCTGAGATTCCAACTGCAGTTAAAGATAAATTTCCGAAGTTCAGAAACCTATACCAGGAACTTCCCTTTCAAAGAAAAGACAAGTGCACCTTTGAAGCTACTTTTGCCAAACTCGACAAACTCCCCGCTGCTCCGCCTTTATGGCACTCCTCTCCGAGTACCTGGCCCGTGCCTGTGAAGAAGACTCACCAGTTACCCCGGGCTTAACAGCCGTTGCACTTCGAGCGCTCTATAAGAATGTCAACTCTATCTTCGAGCATGGTTGTACGGATCTCCGTCTTAGCTACCTCCACACGCACGTAGATCCAACGCCTTGGACGGCATGAACAGGTAAGGTAAGGTAAAGACCTTTTAGCTGGAAGTTCATAGAGATGATGGAGGCCAAAGCTAAATGCATCGACACGACTCACAAACTTAGTTTCTGTGACCCCCCCCACCGGCTCTTCCTCGCCAGTCCCGTATTGATGACCGCTGGGCTCGACCCTTCAGACCTCCATGGGTACTTTGGCTCTTTTCGCCCCTTTCGTCAACTCATTCGTCAGACAAACCGTGGACGTTCCTCCTATTCTCAGTCTGCCACACCGCCTCAAAAGAGCTACAAGGGGAGAACTACCAAGTCGCGCTACCTCCGATCTTTCGGGGGTAGACGCCCGTGACTATTCAGATTTGCCGCCCCCCCCATTCCCGACGACTTCAACTTTTCGCAGGGTCTTGGGAGAAAGTCACATCGGACAGCTGGGTACTCGCGACTGTTCGCCACGGATACTCACTCGAATTCACAAGCACCCCTCCGTCTGTACCTATCCTCCATTCGACTTCAGTTCCTTCCAACAGAAATAACCGAGAGGCACTGGAGCCATCCGCCCAGTTCCCAAATCTCGGACGAACAAGGGCTTCATCTCAACGTTCTTCCTCATTCCGAAGAAAGAACCCAACAGTTGGTGACCTGTTATCAACCTCAAGCCTCTGAATGAGTTCATCTGGCCAAAGAAATTCCGCATGGAGACTCTTCGGACATGCATCCAGTCTCTCCAGACTCCTTGCTGGGCCTCTTCCATAGACCTGAAAGATGCCTCCACATCCCATTTCACCCACGAAGCTACAAGTACCTACGCTTCCTGTACGACAGGAACCTCTTTGAATTCACAGCTCTTCCTTTCGGCCTCTCCACCTCATCGAGAGTGTTCACGAGGGTTGCTTCTCACCTTCGAAAGTGGGACGTCATGCTGTTCCAATACTTGGACGACTGGCTCATTGTCGGCAGATCGTCCAACGAGAAAGTGGCTTCTACTCGCCTCACTTGCGACATAACGAACCCTCTAGGCTTTATTATCAAGCCGGGCCTGACTCCGCCTCCTGGGATTGATGGCCAGCATGGTGGACCTCATCCCCCTCTGCGGGCTATACATGCGTCCGCTACAACTTCATCTCCTAGGTCTCTACAGACCGAAATGGGACTCACTCAACCTCCACGTCCCCATTTCGGAATTCATCCGCCACCCCCATCTCCAGTGGTGGCTAGTAATGAGATGCCTCTCCTCCGGTATCCCCATCCTCAGATCGAATCCAGAAATAGCCATAACTTCAGACGCTTTTCATCTGGCATGGGGAGCTTCCCAACCACCGCTTCAAGCATCGGGAACATAGGACCTCCAAGGAAGTCACACCAATGTTCTGGAACTCCAGGTAGTGTTCAGCGCCGTGAAGTCCTTTTGTCCGAGCGTCATATGCAAACGGGTCCTTATACGCTCGGACAATTCCACGGTGGTGTCATACATCAATCGTCAAGGGGGCACGCATTCTCTTCGCCTATGCATCTTGACAAAACAGATGTTCCTGTGGGCCCAGGATCATGGCATCGACCTCCAGGCGACCCACATCCCCGGTGTCGACAACTCTATAGCATATACCCTCTCTCTGGGGAAAATACATCCGACGAAGTGGACTCAGCACACCAGTGTGGTCGAACAGTGGAGAAACCAAACATCGACCTTTTCGCCTCGGCAAAGAACGCCCAATTGCCAGTGTTCTGCGTCAGATTTTGGGTAACGAACGCTCTTCAGATTATCCGGGAAGGGATGTTGGTCTATGCCTTTCCTCCAATATCCCAGATACCAGCGGTACTCTCCAAGATTGACCTGGAGCGTTGTCGTGTTCTTCTCATCGCCCCCCTTATGGGCGCGCCAGCCATGGTTCCCGCGTCTAACCAGACTGCTTGTATTGGTACCGACGGTCCTTCCCGCCAGACCGTATCTACTCCGCCAACCGAAGTTGGGCGTTCTTTATCATCATCCAGCGTCCCTACCCCTGACTTGCTGGCTATTGTCAAACGATCCTTACGGTCACCAGGACTTTCTGATGAAGCTCCCGAGATGTCCTCGAAGAGCTGATGCCAATCTACGCGCAGCATCTACGACATCGACACCAAATTACGACATTTACTTCGTGGTGTTCAGAGCGAGGTCTTGCTCCGACCGAGGTTTCTGTGATTACTGTAGTTGATTTTATAAGCACCTATTCAAAGCAGGTCTACAAGTGTCAACCGTCTGCAACTACTGGTCGGTCATCGCGGCTGTACATGAGGGCTTCCCCGGTGGTTCGACCATATGTGACTGATGTTCTTAAACACCCTCTGCCTTGAATGTTTCTTGCACGTCCTCCCACCAAGAGACTAATCCCTTCCAGTGACTTGTCAGCTGTTCCTCAACTGCTTGCTGGTCCCCCTTTGAGCCTCTCAGCGACGTTTCGTTGATCAACCTGACGGTAAAACTAGCATTCTGACTAGCAGTTACTACCTCACGCCGTGGCAGTGAACTTAAAGCCCTGTCCATCGCTGACGGCCACACCCGATATATAGAAACACCATGGTGGTCGTCTCATCCCGGCGCTGGGGTTCCTCACCAAGAACCAGTCGGCTTCCTTTCACCCTCCTGACATATTTATGCCAGACATTACTAAGCACACTTGGACTCCGGACGACAAACCATGGTGCCCGGTGCGAACTCTTAAATATTACCTAGCCAAATCCAAGCTCAGAGGTACGACATCGCAGCTCTTCATTACTACCATCAAGCATCACCGAGCTGCGACCAGAGACACTGTAGCCAGATGGGCAGTTTTGGCCATCAAATTTGACAACCCAGATTGGTCAAACTCTGTGGACAACGCCTCATCAGAGCTCATGATATCCGGGCAGTTTCGACTTCATGGGCCTACTTCAGGGGTGTGCCGATGGAGGAGATTATGCAAGGCAGCATGCTGGAAGACCCATCTATATTCACCATATGCTACCTCACCGATATCTTACAAAAGGACTCCGCACATAGCAGAGCTGTCGTGACATCGGCCACATTAATGCAGAATGGTTCTCTATCAGGCCGGTTCACCACTGGAACTACATTATAGCTCCATTATTTGGTGAGTCGGCATTATAGTTCTTGATGTTTACATGCTCCTCTGGCGCACACTTTTACGTAGCTATTCTGCAAATTTAGCGACTGTTTGGGGTAGGTATTCAATAGCAGACCTCACCTACATTCCTGTGGGGGAGAATTTCCCCTCTCACCACAAAAAGCTGGAATTATCTAATCTCACCCCCCCCCCCTGAAAAAAAAGTGGCGGGGAGGACATGTACTCCCACCCCGAGATTTACGCCGACAGTAAATATCAGGGAGCGCGCTGATGAGTTTCCCTGAGTTTGTGCTTGACGGTCGTTTTTGTAAAACGGGCATCACTTACATGTGGTGGCCCAAGTGTGTTTATTGAGTGTTGGCACTTGACAGATATTAGTCAATGCGCTGCCGATTCTTTCTCGTATTTTGTTGTAACTAAAGTAGTCGAATACAAATTCGGGCATCGTTCTGCGCTAAAGATGCTTACGGATTTGGAATATTGCTGTGAACTTTCCCATTGTTGAAAAAAATGGTCGGGCGTTCATGGTCTCTTTTAATGGAATTTCAAGCTCACAATCATTTCAGCCGTGTCTGCAAATTGGAAAAATTACACGTCCTCGATATTATTCTACGCAGCAAACACTTGCATTAAATTGGTGCATTTGACACCCTGGGTGTTATCAGACAACAGAAAAATATGAAAGGGCTGCGTAGCATCGTGATCAGAATATGGACAAAAATATAATGAATTATCAGTGCTCTGAATTATATATTGGCTGAGCTTTCGGTATTTCGTCAGGGCAATGTGGCGGCGCGCAAAAGTGCTGCGCACTGAATGTGCTTGCCCTGAATAAGGTACTAAGTTACCGAAAGCTCGGCAATTACATGTTTCAGAGCACTGATTTTATATTATATTCTTGTCTATATTCTGCGCAACTTGAGACCGAGTGTTTGTTGGCGCACACTGCGCAAGTGTTCCGCGAAGCGGTCACCAAGGCGACACTTGGGCTCTCCGATGTACAGTTTGCCACATCGATGACACGCAATACAATAAACCACATTACTTGTAATTTTCTAACTTTTCTAACTGGCCATGGAAATTTGAAAAAGAGGAGGGGGCTACACCATATACACTATATAGGGGGCCACGTTCGTGGATAAAAATGTACATATTCTGTAATGTGCATTAAACTCATGCAGAATCTTGCATCTGAATGGCATTATGGCTTTAGTTGTTTTCCCTTTTTAGTGATATTGCAAACATTTTAGTCGTTGGGAAATCCTAACAATTCTTCACAATCATCTTAAATTTTTTTGCTCGTCACAAAAAGTGGGAGGATGATTCAGTTGTCCACCCCCCAAAAAATAGTTTGGGGGATATACACCCCATCCTCACCCAGGGATTGAAGCCCATGCTTTGCTGCAGGACTATATCGGTACAACAGAGCGTGATGTAGAATTGTGTCTTGAGAGATGTTTAACTGATATCAATATCCGCTACAGTCTAGGTCTATATATTATTTGGACTTCAAAAATCTGAACTCTGCCATGCAAACATTGTAAAACGAACATAAGTAACGACAATCTTACTTAATATGACTCAAACTTCGATAGTGCTTTGCAGGGTTGACCGCACATTGTACCATGCCCTAGATTTTCTGTAAGCTTACCACTGTTTCAGAGATAGTCTCATGTATACAATGGAGTCTTCGTATAAAGGAGAAACTAGAAATTAAATCTTGTTCACTGTTGTAGCTGTCAACGTCCTGTCACCAATGTGATACTTGAAAGCCTCGTTCGGATTAAATCAACGATTTGCCCCTTGTCGATGTCTTTTGCCATCTCAAGTAAGTTCTTCTCAGTTGCAGGTCAGTAATTGTGAGTTGCGGCTCTTTTTGACAATTTGTCGATGAAATTTTAAAAATGATGCTTATTTGGGTTCATAGTTTAAATTAAACGCAGTGCCCGTTGGTCGCTGAACGGCCGTCTGTCCCAATGGTCACGCAATACATGGCAAGGCTGGCATAGTGGCCGGTCACTTCACCCTCGCACACGGCAGTTGTTTCCTTGTTGCACGATGCAGCGTACCACTTTCCGTCCGCGGCCTTCATCATCCCGCAATCAGCTTCTTGGCTGTTTCCATTTTGTACTGCTGCGTTTATGTATTGAAGGTAGGAAAGTTGTATGCCATTTTCACACAACCACACGCCTTCTTTAACCGTGTCACTGCAGTCGAGCCAAGCCTCAGACACTAAGCGTTTCTTCAAGAGGGACCAGATGAATGTGTTCTCCTCCGATGACTTCGGCATCAGCAGGTTGCTTGACATTCGCTGGCAGGATGCTTTAGCTAGGGCCCAGGTCAGGTTGACCGAGTGCATGTAGTACGCAGTGCCCTGAAATGTCTCCCAGGTGGGGTGACAGGGGATTGAGCCGAAGGCCGGAGAGCAACAAAATGACACGATGAAAAGAATGTCTGTCCGAATCTTACTGGGAAATCCCATGTTAGGACCGCTCAAAGCGACGAGTAGTTGTTCTCAAGGATCGATACTAAATAACTGGATTTTAAAAGTACCGTTCCAACAAGAACTAACGAATGGTTTCTCCTTTCTTACAAGGCTAAGCTCACTCGGGTAAAACTCAGCTAGCTCTCCTTTGAAGCACTGGGGTGTATACAGTCTCCAATCTTGTGACGGCAGCCTGTTGTCATATTCAGTTTCAGAAGCGTAACCAGCATTATTAGAAGGAAGTGCAATGACTTCAATGATCCCCAGACTACAGGGATCTGAGGGGGGTCCGGGCCATGCTTCTCCAGGAAATTGTAGGCGAAGACATCGAAACCTGCAATCGGAACATTTTAGATGCCCCAAAACATAAATCCAAGCATCTCGGGATAACTTTAAAGTTAGGAAGAATGTTTAGGGGTGTAGAAATTATTTTTTCACCCACCCCTGCCCCCACCCTGTGCTGCGCATATACTTGAGTGGAGTCAGCCATGAGTGATGCTGGAGCTTTGATGGAATCCTCCCCATGGAAACGTCAATTTTTCATGACCTCGGATCATTAGCAATATTGCACGCCCCTACGTTTCAGTCGTTAAAACATCATTGCATTACGACTCTTAAATGATTAATTAAACTGATAAGCCTATGGCAAACGAGAGTTGGTTGTTTAAAGATGGTCTAATGCATCTCCATATATCCCGCTGTCGAAGTAAATGCCTAGAGCAGCTCCATCTAAATACAATGAATATTTTTTGGGCAAAAGCGTTTTCAAATGTCACAAGTATGGTGGCCTTAAAGAGACATCACGAACCGCGAATACTGATGTCACAATACGGACGTTTCACTGTAGTGCGCCTCCAAGAGCTTGCAACGCGTTGGCCAATCTCAGTGTGCGAAATCTGTCAACCCAATGCGCGCTTGGAAAGGGTAGACCATTTATCTCCATTATAGACTGGATAGGACATCGCGTCCAAAACGCGTCCCGCGTATGCGTGTTTTCAGGAGGGTAAATAACAATCGTTGCGAATTTCGTTGCGTGTACTTTCAAACGGAGTTTTTCAAAAACCAGTTGAGGTTTTTGTGCTTCAATCGTCAGATTTCGAAGAAAAACTGAATTCTACACTTGGAATGGATAAATTTGGAAAGAATAATGGTTGAGGTTAACGCAGCAGTGAATTACTGGAGATCAACATCAAGTTTGGAAGAAGGAACAGAAGGCAATGTGAGTTGCACTTTTTTAGTTTCAGAAAGTTTCTCAAGTTGTATTTTATAATGCTTAACTTTAAGCCTGTATAGGCTTAGTAAGAAATTTATGACTGTCTATCTAGCCTATCAGGCTTTGTATATGAAACTTCACTATCTCGAAGTTGGGACTGTCTGAAATGTAAATTGTTGGCAAAACTGGTTTCAAAAACTGAATTTATCGTGCATTTTCCCCATGCAACTTTCACTGGAAAAATCTCCCAGACAGCCATGATTTGTATTTGTCGGATTTAAAGACGCACTGAACCGAAATCGTGTCTCAGACGATGTGATATGAGTGACATAATTCTTCTTCGGGGCAGAGATGAAACCAAAGTGAGAAGCAGAGTACTGACGTTTCTGTTGAATGAAGTTACAAATAAGGGAATTCAAAGTCAACGCAATGAAAGAAACTTTGTCTACAAAATAAAGTTACCCGTTCTCAGTTAAAACTGACTTTTCATGCCGGAAAGTAGTAGTTAAATGTAAATCTTTTACTCAGGTTGGATGTTAACTCATTTTTTAAAAACCTGATTAATAAGTGTCTGTTTTAAAAACGGCAGTAAGTTAGTTTGGTCGCTCATTTAAAACTGCGCTCACTTTGTGCTCACAGAAAAGATTCTCACACTTCCGTATGCCGCATGTCGGTTTTCAATAAAATTTACTCAATATGTGAATGAATTTTATTTGGTAAAATTTTCCCTGAGAGTGTGTAAAATTACGATCATTTTATTGATCATTTTTTTTTCAGTGTTGGCTCATCGAAACCAGACACATGGACAGTTTGAACGTCATATTTACTGACAAAACCTGAGTGAAAACATTGCTAAAACGAGACCGTAGACAATAGGTCAAAACAAAATTAAAAACAGACACACACAAAAACAGGTTAACATTATCGCTTTCGAGTGGGTTAGTTAATAAGAAAATGGTCAGTTTTCTCCGGAAATGATATTCTTGCATTTTTCTGTTTATTTTGTGGTTTGTTTTCGGGAGGGAGGCCGAGGACTTAGCCATCATCACATGAGAAAAAGGTTATGTTGACCAGAAATGCACAGCATACAGCATCACGTTGCCCTCCTCAAGCGCCGCTGTTGTTTTCTTGAACAGGTCATTTAAATGAAAACAAACAAAAACAGAACACAAATTGGAGAACACGGTGGAGACAGAGTAGACATGTCTTCTTATGTAGGTTTTTGCCGTTCAAATCCGTAGGAATAGCACTGAAATTCCTATCCAGGTGGCTGATTTAAAGCAAAATTTGCTCTTTGTTTTGACTCCTTTGGTGCACAGTAGATTTCAGGAGTTCAAATTCGTTTCCATACGGGACAGTGTCATTTTCAACACATCCTACATTGAAGATATGACGAATTTGAGTGGCCAAATGGGTACTGCTAATGTAAATTGCCTTTTTTTTCATTATGCACTGCCCAAAAAGTGCAACCTAAACTAAATTTACTGAACTGTGACGTTATTTTTAACTCTGAGGTGTAGTGCGCGCATTCGGTTCACCAAAAGCACAAAGAAACGCAGACCCCGCCTAGATCGCCGTACATGGTTACCATGCACTGCTTATTTGTATTCATATAGTTGGCTGAATTGCCAAAAGGACTTGGAACGCACTTGTTTCAACGCTAACGTAAAACGAAAATTACAAATCCCACAATGCAACTGCATGTAACTATGTTCAACCATTTATTGTGTCATCCGCAATGTCCATTGTAATCCTGTTTATGGCTTGGCTGACACCTACAGTCCAGCGCTTCCATCCATCCATGCACTGCAGATGTCTCATACATGCATGGGCTCTACTCTTATTTTATTACTAGTTCGGAGATTATCCTCTTGACAAGAAACAGAAGTGTTGTCTGATGTATGAATGTATATAATTCCACAAAGACTGTGCATAATGAAGTTCACGTATAGAGCCTGAAAGATGACCCCTGATGGCGCGCTTCCGGGAACTACGCTGGCCTTCCCATCGTGCATAAATGTTTCTATGTGTTTATACTCTCACTACGGGCCAGTAGCTGAAAAAAATTTCTTTTTTGAAATGTATAACATTGTCTAAATGGCTGGTGGCGACATAATTTAATTTTTGTGCATATGGGTCAATACAGATATAAACCTTTCCCGAAACTTCCTTGAGAGTAGGTCCTATAAGCCACAGAAAAAAAAAACCTTGTCAACTGCGGGTAAACGAACATGTCGTCTGCGTTAACCTTATAGCTTGACATCAGTACACCGAAGCGTGTCTAATGCACTTTTATGCAGACCTTGTAACCCATAAGTTTTAGATAGCCTTATTTTGTTATTTTTTTAAAGTGCATTATGCTGTTTCCCAATAGTTGTAAACGGCAGTTGTTTCCCGTACTGCGCTCTGTCGACCTTCACGGTACATAAATGGCTGCCTTTAATACCAGAGAGCATGGGGTTTATTTGTTTAATGAAGTCAGAGTACGCCTAATTGCGTCTCATCCGGACACAGTGTAAGTCTGGGGCACAACATACCCACAGTATGAAGCAGCATTCAATCCTTTGCAGTTAAGTTTCGCTCGAGTTGAAATGTGTTCAATTGTTACGGATTTGCAAAACAAATAATAATATTTGATCTGACGTCATAACTTCGTGTTCACTGATGCTTGCTCAACAAGTATGAATCGGTCTTAAAATGAAACAGTGAATTAAACGTTCGAATACAGTACAGTGGTGCTCGTGTGGCAGAGCTAGCAACTTCTTACACAGGTGCTTTTGTAAGCCAGTTTTCTGCTACTTTTCCCTCAAGACCCTTGGTTTAGTTAGAGTTTGTTCTGTTGTTTTATGGGTTCCCTCACAATGTGCCATTTCCCCCCGTTACACTAGCATTACGGGAATCTAGCACTTCTGCAGTTAACTGTGTTCTGACGGTGTTAGTCACTGATTCAAAACGCATCACCATATTGTCCCCAGCCTAAAGGCTACACCTGTCAGTTTTATACGAAGCTTTGGATTAGGTACAATTTTCCTCGGGTCGTGATGAGCTAGTCTCTACCATAGACATAAAAGTTTTCTTATAATTGTCTATGGTCTCTACCAAAGATAGTATAACGCCGCGCTATCTTTGGTCTCTACCCTCAAATGACGCACATGTACCACGTGGTGGCGCACTCTTTCTGACCTGTATTTGTATGTAGTAGCCGTTATACACTGTACATGTACTGTACAAATGTACATGTACAATGCTGTGTATGTACTAAGTCGTGTAGGGAGGAAAAGGTATTTTTCCACTGATTTCCGCTGACAGACACCGTGTCCGGAGTGTACTGATCCAGCAGTCTCCTGTCCACCCGATCATCCGAGGGACAGAGGAAAACTGAACCAACACTTGAAGAAATTGAGCAGAAATTTAGAGGTAGGGCCTACATCATGGGCTACTTCGAGAACTCAAAGTCACTAACCTGTAAACAGGGCCCGACGAATACTCCTCCGTCGTGTACTGGGCCCTGTCCCGATTCATAGGGATTTCTTTTGCAAAATTTATCCGGGATATCTGGGGGCATAACTAAACATCCGCTTGATTTTATGAGCTGAAATTGCACTGGTAGGCCTATGTTCACTACTTACGGTGTAAACTATCTGCTAGGTTGCTAATTGTAGAAAACTCGTCTTTTCCTCGTTTAGAGGAAAAAATGTTGCTTTTTTGTCGAGTATTTGTCAGGCCCTGTTTACGGGTCTATAATCCGTGTGACTTTTGAGCACACTCGGCTTACATGGTGACACTATGGGGTTTTGAAAAGTGCCTTACCAGGGTCAGGTACTGTAGTTGTACCTGAGAAAACCTCTGCTTGCGCTTTCTGGAGAAAATCTACCCCTTAACGAACTTCTGCCTACATCGAACGTGGTTCATTACCAATACTAATGGCTTATAATAGGAACGGGATGCTAAAGGTAATGAACCCCTATCGAACATCCAGGTGCTTGTGTATTTTGTAGAATTTAACCTATATAATTGTCAAAAATGAGGTTTTTTTTCTACCATCCTTACCTCTCAACGATCCGCACACATCTGCATTTCCTTATGGCCGTACGTCTTAACCCTAACCCCCTAGGTGTATGTAAAATTGTGTTGAAATTGGAGGATTTGGAACTGTTAGGGATATGACAAAAACAGACGCAGTGTATTGGCATAATGAATATTTATGTTGTTTTGGATACCAGTCCCAATAACTCTGTCTACTCATTAAGATTTTGTACATGTACATGTATAGTGCACTTGCACAGCCGTCGGGGTCACGGGCCTGTTGCCCCGCAACGTCTTCTGGAAGACAAGCAGCGTTCTGGAGGTTAGCTGGTCCCATGCTACATACGGCTGAGCAGCGCTGGAAGCGCGTATCAGTTTAAGCATATGTATTCACGTGCATACTGCACTTATGTTTGCCATGGCTGCTAGCAAAGCTCCACAAAATTCGGCTCCAGTTCAGGCATCGAATAGTGATTTGTCAAAGTATGCAATCAATTTATCACCAGAAGAACGTGCCCGTTATAGAAGAAGATCTCCAGGTCGGTAGTAACCCACATTTGGTTGCTAACATTTAGAAATCACGCGACATCGATCGTCTTCCATAGATTAATTCAATGGACATAATGTCCTATAGGATATCAACACCGAGTCCATATACCGTGAAAAACTTCCAGGCGTACAAGTCTTTGGAGGCATATAATCAGTTTGCCAATGGTTGGCTGTTTAACACCAGTGCATACACCTCACCAAAACAACCAGATCTTTAAGTGGTCTTCAAGTGGACGGGTAAGTTTTTCGAATTCAGTCTAAGTACTCTGTCATTGTTGGACATGTTGGAAGGTCATCAAACGTACAAGCCCAGTCAGGCCTAACATTAGCAACCCTTCATTTGCTGTCATTTGCTGCCTCCAAGTTCTATTGCTCTCGTGTGGGCCTCTTGGGTCTCTTCCGATTTTACTTGTTTACATGTACCAATTTTTTTTCCAGTACCTCTGTGTATTGAAATGTATACGTTTGGTAGAAAAATAGCCAGTGTGGAGATCCTGTTACAGGAGAAAGCTAATAACAAATTAAACAAATACTGTTTCTTGTGAGTAAATACCTCCAGGGCCACTGTATGTTTCAAAGTTAGTATGTGAAATTTTAGCCTTCTTTGAAATAATCATTGATTCATTTGTGGTTATTATAGGTGATGTATTCACAGTCCATAGCAGAGAAGGCATTGTCACCCTGGGTCAGATGGCCAGATATGTTGTACCCACTGTGACTGCAAAGCTGGATTCGGTGAAGTATGCACACATGTTGCAACACTTCTTTTTGAGATAGATGCAGGAGTTTGTGTTTGCGAGAAAAAGACAGTCACGCAAGTGAAGGCCTGTTGGATGGCACCTTCCAAGGAGGATGTTACAGCTTCCCCTGGATAAAGTAAGGTGGATTTCTCTTCAGCTGTCAAACATAAAAGGAAAATGGATGCGGCTATTGATGGTGCTGGGGATAATTTGAAGGATGTTGGACGTGAGAATTAGGGGGCATCCTGGGCTTCAAGCTCAGCATCATCGTTAACTGAGACAATGAGCTTTGTGACCTTTTATGAGGACTTGAATTGACTGGTACAAAGTCTGCCGTATTGAGTGCAGTGGACCCTTATGCAATTTGGACATTACATATCATGCTTACAGCTTCAAAACTCCCTGTTGAGACAACAGAGTAGTCTATTTATCAGTGTTGGTCTCGAGGCCGGCCTTTACCTCACGGCTGGCCTTGAGACCGGTTTTTCAAAGCCTTAGCCTTGGCCTCACTACCCAATGACTTGGCCTTGGCTTTGGCCTCGGCACCCTCTGGACTCGAAGAAAGCAATTTTCTTAACTTTTACTTTTCCCCCAAATTTAATCATGACAAGTACTTGTGACGTACATGTATATATGCTTGGACCATTTTATGTACAAACACATGGTATGGTACCTACACTCCCTCATGACGCAATGCAGCTAACTAGTTTTTAATCCCCAGGGAACATTCTTATTTTCATTGATTGTTGCATGAAAAGGATAGCTTTTGTGTTGCATAAATTAGGCTACATGTACTCTTTAAAAGTGCAGCACTACATGTCTTTTCCAAATGGTCTCCACTGGGCATGCATGCATGATGGCCGCTCAAAATGCCAATTTGCATGCAATATTTTTACATGTGCAACCGTGCACAGGGTAAGGTGGACAGGGACTGTCCTTTTTTGGCCATATATTTACATGTGTGGTTTGCATAAAGGGCTAGTTTTGTTCTTTTTTCAAGAGAGATTATATACAGAACTTTGTTTTCTTAATTCTGAATTTGTCCTAGTTCTGGATCGTTTGAAATAAAAACCTACATGTACATACATGTATAGTGTGCGTGTACAGTGTGCATGCACAGTGTGCATGCACATGTACAGTGTGCGTGTACCTCTTTTGTGTCGTTCTTCAGTTTCACATTCCAAGACAAGTTCTGCTTCAAAGGTGAAATGCACATGTATGTTCATGTACATTGTACATTTACAAGTAGGCTTCCTAGGTACAAAAATTGACCGAGTTAATTTTCTCAGCAAATCACAAGTAATGAGCAATTTTCCCCAAATATGCTGCAATTTGATTGCTAATGATACTGTGGGTCCATGGCTGTATTACTTGTTTTCCAGGCACATTTTGCTTCATTTATTTGGGGGTTGAGTGTGGAAAATTTGGACGCATAATGTCCAGGACAAACAAATGTAATGTCCATGATGCCTATTTAAGACTTCTAATGAGAGAGTGAAGAGCCATTCTAATTAGTGTTATTGGTTTGCTTGTTGACTGTTTCCTACCCCACATTATTGAACCCATTTGAAACAAAAACTGATTCTAACTTCACAGAGGTTTTGTAATGATTATGTTGGTCACAATACCCATGTCCTTTTAGCGTAATGTCCATGACGCTCGTTAATGATGTTAATAGCTCAATAACTAATTATGATTTTATTAATGTGCATACTGCTTGATAAAAACAACATTATATGTTACCACAAGCAAACATTCAAGTGGTTTTCTTAGTCAGTCAAATTGATTACCAAAGTTTAAAACCTGTGTCCAAATGTAATGTCTATAACGGTGGAACTGCCCTTGTGTCCATTACATGTAGGTCTGCACAAAAAATCTACACAATCTGTCAAAACCTGCAATAAAGAGTCACATTTTGATGTTCTGATTTAAAATGCTGTATGTTTGTGTTGTATGTATTCTTTGGCCAAAAGTTTAATCGGGCACATACATGTATATAACTGTCAATTTTTCTGAGAGTACGACACAGCGTGGAATATTGTGTGCACATATACATGTACTATATGTACATGTAGCTATGTGTTTTGAACATGCAGCTGCAGCTGTGCTTGTCCTCGAGAACGCACAGAGGTCACCACTCGTGGCAAACTTTGACCTTTTGAACTCTTGTACAAGCACGCTATAGAGACATCTGGGAAATCTGTGGTCAGGGAACCACACTAATCTATTGGCGTGACCATTTTGCAGTAGGTAAATCCCTGAATTACATGGAAAACATACATTTTATTTGTCCCAGAACTTCACAACTGTTTCTTCGCAAAATATGATCACTCCCTGAAGTACATATGTGTATTTCACAATATTGTAAATGTGCGTTAACAGCTAGCTTGACAACGCAGTGTGTATTGCGGGCCTTGCCATTGCTTCCCCCCCCCTTCCAAAATGGTCCAACCGATATGTGATAAGTGTGTTTCCCTGACCATAGACTTCCTAGACGTCTCTATAATCTTATAATCTACCTCTTTATCGTTTTCGGGATTGTATACTTGGCATGTTTGGGGATCCCCCAGTTTTTGGTTATTTTAATCTTGCAAAAGTGTCAAGTCCCCACAAAAAAACAAAGGCAGTACTCTCTTTGTTGCGTTGACCCCATTTTTTGAAAATTTCAAATTCTAAATTGTGAGAAAATGTGACTTTCTTACTGATAAACTAGCCCCTGCAAATTTTAATTCACCATGTGTCATGTTTTAAAACACTCACAGTTTCCCCTCATAATTTTCCTCGAAACTCAAAACCCTGCCCTTTTTTTGACAACATCAACCCTGCAGTTATTGAGCATGATGTCACATAAACTCGACGTTTCGGCCAGTGTGCTCTGGCGGTCCTCAGGAGAGTGTGCTGGACTGGAGTGGGTAGCTGGTTATAAGGGTAATCTTCGTGGAAGAATTTGAAACATCATCTCTCCTCACCACCACCCGCAAACCCATCATTTGGCTGCGCTATGTTGACGACACATTTGTCATATGGCCCCATGGTCAAGATCACCTCCAAGAATTCCTCCAGTACCTCAACAAGCAACACCCCACTATCAAGTTCACCATGGAACAAGAACAAGATGGACACCTCTCCTCAGATGTTCAACCGTCCAGAAACCCAGACGGCACCCTCAATCACCGTGTCCACTTCAAGCCCACCCAAACCGACCGGTACCCGCACCAGCGATCTTTCCACCACCCGGCTATCAAGACCTCTGTCAACTGCACCCTCGTCTGCAGGTAGCCTACGAGATCTGCGACGAGAACAACCTACACCAAGAACTCCATCACATCAAGTCCGCCCTCAAGATGAACAGCTATCAATGTATCAGCCTTTCCAAGCCCTCCCCAAGACGTTAGGGTCTCCTATACCCGAAGACCCCCTCACCCACGGCCTTGGGGTCACCTATACCCGAAGCCTCCCAACCCCCCACTGCCACAGCATGTCTACCGTACCTGGGCCCCATCTCCCACCAACTCCGGAGCATCCTACAGTCTGTCAACATCAAAGTACATCATTCAGCACCCAACAAGCTGCAGGCTGCACTTCACACCCACAAGGACAAGTCGACCATCATCAAACACGCACACTCCACGGACCACCGCATCAAATTGGGACAAAGCAAAACTCATCGCCCCCATCCAGAACTGGCCAGATAAGCCACCAAAATTTTCCGGCACAACACCGTTCCCCAAGACATCGGCTTCAAGCTCAGCAACAACTGGTGCCTCCTACTAGCATCAAAGCAGACACCCACTCCCAGGCATTAGGGTCCCCTATACCCGAAACCCATGCCCCACACCCAAGCGTTAGGGTCTTCTCTACCCGAAGCCACCCCCACCCCCCCTTGGCATAAGGGTCCCCTATACATGAACCCAAGGTTCCCACCAATTCCAGGATCCAACACCTTCACGCAACAAGGCACACGCTGAGTCACACAACCTGCGAATCCTGTTCCATGCTCCACTGCTTCCGGATTACCAATGTAACCAGCTTTCCACTCCAGTCCGGCACACTCTCCTGAGGATGGCCAGAGCACACAGGCCGAAACGTCGAGTTTATAATAACCGGTTCTTTAAGAACATGTCGTCCAAAAGAGATTGATTCCTTGGTGTACCCACAAACCCATTTCTCAAACAGAAATCAACATACATGTACAGTTCAAATCACTGTTTGATGAAAGATGACGAGAGAGGGGTTCCCAAAACAGCATGATTTAAATTGTTTAAAAAAATAATTTGCAAAAAACTTGTTAGAGACCTTAAATTCTTTGGGGTATTTGAAAGGAAGAAATGGTTGAAATTATACTGATGTCTTTAAAACATTCCCACACAATCAGGATTGCTTATAATGTTCTTCTTTACACTTTCGACATTTCCTCCATGTACATGTGCATGTACATGTGTACCTGATATATATGTACATGAACACCACTCTCCATTTTGTATGGCTGCATGTACCAGCACATGTATATTATGGAATTCAATAGCCATTCTATTTACATGATTTACAAGTGGATAAAGTAGTATTGTCAAACACCCGAATTATGGAAAGCAGTATTGCCAAACACTGGTATCATGGAAAGTAGTATTGCCAAACACCAGAATCATGGAAAGTAGTATTGCCAAACACTGGTATCGTGGAAAGTAGTATTACCAAACTCTGGTATCATGGAAAGTAGTATTGCCAAACTCTGGTATCATGGAAAGTAGTATTGCCAAACACTGGTGTCATGGAAAGTAGTATTACCAAACTCTGGTATCATGGAAAGTAGTATTACCAAACTCTGGTATCATGGAAAGTAGTATTGCCAAACACTGGTATCATGGAAAGTAGTATTACCAAACTCTGGTATCATGGAAAGTAGTATTGCCAAACTCTGGTATCATGGAAAGTAGTATTGCCAAACACTGGTGTCATGGAAAGTAGTATTACCAAACTCTGGTATCGTGGAAAGTAGTATTGCCAAACTCTGGTATCATGGAAAGTAGTATTGCCAAACACTGGTGTCGTGGAAAGTAGTATTACCAAACTCTTGTATCATGGAAAGAAGTATTACCAAACTCTGGTATCCTGGAAAGCAGTGTTGCCAAACACCGGTATCATGGACAGTAGTATTGCCAAACACCAGAATCATGGAAAGTAGTATTGCCTAACACCGGTATCATGGAAAGTAGTATTGCCAAACTCCGATATCCTGGAAAGTAGTATTGCCAAACACTGGTATCATGGAAAGTAGTATTGCCAAACACTGGTATCATGGAAAGCAGTATTGCCAAACACCGGTATCATGGAAAGTAGTGTTGCCAAACACCAGAATCATGGAAAATAGTATTGCCAAATACCGGTATCATGGAAAGTAGCATTGCCAAATACCGGTATCGTGGAAAGCAGTATTGCCAAACACTGGTATCGTGGAAAGTAGTATTTCCAAACTCTTGTATCATGGAAAGTAGTATTACCAAACTCTGGTATCATGGAAAGTAGTATTGCCCAACTCTGGTATCATGGAAAGTAGTATTACCAAACTCTGGTATCATGGAAAGTAGTATTACCAAACTTTTGTATCATGGAAAGTAGTATTTCCAAACTCTTGTATCATGGAAAGTAGTATTACCAAACTCTGGTATCATGGAAAGTAGTATTGCCCAACTCTGGTATCATGGAAAGTAGTATTACCAAACTCTGGTATCATGGAAAGTAGTATTACCAAACTTTTGTATCATGGAAAGTAGTATTACCAAACTCTTGTATCATGGAAAGTAGTATTACCAAACTCTGGTATCATGGAAAGTAGTATTACCAAACTCTGGTATCATGGAAAGTAGTATTACCAAACTCTGGTATCATGGAAAGTAGTATTGCCCAACTCTGGTATCATGGAAAGTAGTATTACCAAACTCTGGTATCATGGAAAGTAGTATTACCAAACTTTTGTATCATGGAAAGTAGTATTACCAAACTCTTGTATCATGGAAAGTAGTATTACCAAACTCTGGTATCATGGAAAGTAGTATTACCAAACTCTGGTATCATGGAAAGTAGTATTACCAAACTCTAGTATCATGGAAAGCAGTATTGCCAAACACTAGAATCATGGAAAGTAGTATTGGCAGACACCAGAATCATGGAAAGTGAGTCAATTCCAGGTACTGGTCGGTGTGGGTACGCTTGCGATACACGGTGCTGGTCAGGCTGCCTGCGGGTTCCCTGTGGACCATGGTGTCCAGGAATGTGATGCTGTTGTCTTGCTCATTCTCGATGGTGAACTGGATGCTGGGCTTGAGGCTGTTCAGGTGGTTGAGTAGACGGCTGGCTTGATCCCGTGGTACAATGACAAAGGTGTCATCGACGTACCGCTTCCACAGGGTAGGACGGCAGTCGGGTGGGCAACTCTGCAGGGCTTCCTCCTCGAACGATTCCATGTACAGATTGGCAATAACCGCTGACACCGGACTACCCATGGCTTCCCCGTCCGTCTGTTCGTAGTACGCTCCATCGTACAGGAAATACGTGGAACGCAGGACAAACTCTAGGAGGGAGACGATCTCAGCAGGGGAGAGCGATGTCCGGTCAGGTAACTCAGGGTCTTCCTCCAGGCGACGAAGGGCCACACAGCAAGTGCCATCTATAGGGACGTTGGTTAACAAAGACACGACGTCGAAAGAGATCAACGCCTAATGGCTGTTGATGTGCTGCCCGCGGAGGAACTCTGCGAAAGCTGTGGAGTTGGGCACGGTGTTTGTTGTGTTACCGGTCAGCGGTGACAGGATCCCGGCTAGATGCTTGGAGAGGTTGTAGGCAAAGGAACTCAGGCACAAAACGATGGGTATCAGGGGTGTCCCCGGCTTGTGGATCTTGGGTAGACCGTACATGTACATCCGGGGAGGCTGTTTGCTGATGGGGCGTAACTTCCGGTAGGTGGCTTCGTCAAGATCTCTGGCCTTGTTAAGGGCGAGATGCTGGGCTGGGATATTCCTGCATGTACATGTGTCTCATTATACAGGCCACTCTGTCGTGCCTGTATTGGCATGTCTTAATTCTGGAATATGGAGAAGACTTAGTGAACTTGGTGTTTGTACTCCAAAAACTATTAGAGGCTGCAAGAACAGGATGTCATAAATGGAAGATAAGTGTAAGAATAACTGAATGAATGACAATGTAAATGGATGGATAAATTTAATGTCAAAACAACTGACACAACACAGCTGTGTGCTACACGTACAAGTTCATGTATCTCTGAATGAAAGCTGGACTGGTGGTAGGGTGGTAGGGAATGACTTTAGGTCATTTCATAAGTGACCCTAATGCTGGGATGGTGTGTACTTCTTGTGTAGGGGACCCTGACGTCGGGGGGAGGGGGGTGGGCCTTAGTTCGTAGGAGTGGTCGCCAGATGTTGCTGAGCTAGAATCTGATATCTTGTGGTATGTCATGTGGTATGGTAGACTTGTAATTTGTCTTTTTGTCACTTGAGTTGACCGGCAAATGACTTGACCTGTGACTGGACCAAATGACTTGTAAATCAACTTGGATTTGCCAGAATGATTTGTCACTTAACATGGGGACTGCAAAACAATTGACTGGCTGCCATGTCTACCTGATATTGCAGTATGTCCCTTCCCACCTTGGCCAGAGTGTGGGAACCAGCCCAACATTTCTTAGATCACTGATCGGGATAGTAAGTTGTCCGAGGTTAAAAGCACCCCAACTTATTTGATACATACATGTACTGGTAGTAGGTTTTCTTGTGATATTATGCTTTTTTAAAGATGATTTCAAACCCTGTTACATTTTTTCCTTTGGTTGCAGGCTGTATGCCTTCAGTGGCTTCTCTTGAGTCTTTACGACCAAGTCGACCAGTAGCCCTATTTCCTTGCAAAGAAGGTAAGACATCTGCTTGGTGGTGCTGTGCTCTGATGCCTAATATGCCATCCTCACCAGTGGTATGTGAAAGTTCTCAGCCTAGCAGTCACAGCAGTCATCAAACAGCCATTAAATTACTTCTGCCTTCCAATTTAAAAAAGTTTTTGTCTTTTCTTTATCATAACTGAACCAAAATCTTGACTTTTTCTCTTAGCCAAACAAGTTTTTCATTACTTTCTAAAACAAAGTTGTAAAAATATCTCGTCTGCAGTGATGAGGCTTACGCAAACACGATGCGCTGGTCATATCGCTCATTTTGACTTTGTTCAGTGCGATTTACGCCATCCAAAATGACTGTGTAAGTTACGCCATAATTTGTTGTGCAAGGCGTGGACAGTTTGCGCAGTGCATAAGTTTGATGAAATCACTCTTAATTTGTTGTGCAGGGTAATAAAATGTGGCGTGACATTACGCCATCGATAAGGACAGCACAAAAGAGCCTGTGTCATTTTGTGCTGGCAACCAACTGTATACGCACTGAAGCTGTGCATATTTGTGTTCCATAACACATGCAAAAGAGTGACTTGTTGCCATTTGTGTATATTTGTGCTGTTAGACTGTAGGAGGGTTACTCCCACCCAAATGTTTGCATGTATATTACATGTATCCTGATATGATTACAAACATGCATGTATGGTGGGTTATTTTATGATCCTTGAAAATGATAAATAGTGAAACTTACAGTTTCATTTTTATCCATTCCCAGATCCATCTCAGGCTTATCTTCTTGGTGGTCTAGTCACAAATGGAGCCATTTGAGGGCACCTAGACTCCCCTTGGTCAACAACAGCAAAGTTTTCACTTTGTCACATGAGAGGAAGAGGATGGTGTGCACACTAGAAACAGTCGTCTGTGGATACTGACCTGATGTGCATGTTCTGAATGTCTACTTCTCATGTTGAACCAAAGACAGGTGGGTCTAGTATTTTATTATTAATGGAGTAGTAGAGAAGGGAGAGTTTTAGAGCACCTTTTTCCTCGGGTACCTGCCTGACCCTAAAAAATGGAAAAATCTCACACAAAACCAAATATCATCGCACAAGGACCAAAGGCGACGCGGGAGTCAAAGGCGATCTAGGCGTGCCTAGATCAAGGTCCGCGGGCAGACAGGGCAGTTTAAACCTTCTTGCTTTTGTTAAAAAAATTGAAAAATATCATTATACCTTCCGTCAAACCAAAAACAGAGATGCCAGTACAAAGACAAAAACGCAAGTGTAAACAAAGGCAAAAACCTCAACCTAAACCCCTTGGCATCAGCGCATGCACAGACTGCTATTTCTGTAACTTTTGTTGTCACAGCCATGATTCAATCAACGTGACAGATGATGTTGGATGTATCAAGTGTAGAGACAGTCGCTGTTTAGAAAATTGTTGTTTTTGTTTAGAATTGCTCCTATTGTCAATCATAGGAGGACTGTCACGAATGCATCAATTGTTTTAAATGTCACTTGCCTCGACTGCAGTTTTGCGATTTTTTTCTCATTAGTGTAGGTTGTGAAAATTTAGATGACAAATCACATCTAAAATATGACAAAGAAACCGGTGAATTTCAGTATCTGAGATTTAGGGAAGATGACCCGAACCTTATTTAGACGAAGAAGAAGCAAAATTAGGTTTAATAATAATGGATATCCCTTATTAATATTTATACTAATTGTAAACAAAAATGAAAAATATTGACATATAATAAAAAAAACCGTAACACCCGTCAAACATGGAAACCAAAAAATGTAACAATTATCTCAAAGAAAAACCGCTGTCAGAGTTTAAATTAAAGCTCAACAAAACGATTAGTAATAGTTGTTTGTATTGTTTAGCACGCAATAAAAAATGGAGGACTTGTGAACATGGGTTAAATAAATGTCATAGTTGGGAAAATTAAAAAAATTGGTTTTTAATATTATACATGTAAGAAAAAGATTAAAACAAATGGATACACAAAACGATCAACAGGGTGTGCCAAATAACCGAGATGCCAGACCCATGCTCTCTGGCTTTAGTTACATAAGAAAGTTACTTTTATCAGACTACATTGAGCGATACAACATGCCTCTACCCCCAGCTCGACGCTGTCAACACACTAAAAGAGAACTAGTACAAGCGATAACAGTGAGTCAAGATCAATTTAAAAACTTACGGCGTAAAATGAAGTGACACAAAACCACCAATTACAACTGATTGCTACGGGTAGAAACGGTGGCATGCTGCGAAAAGATTTAATTGCAGCGATCAAATCCTACACTCGACCGGAAATATTTGACAAAGTAGGCATTTGAGAGGTCAGACGATTTCAAGGAAGTGTTAGAAACTGGGAATTAAGCCCGCATGTTTTTAATAACGATCTTGGTCACTTTTTGGCTTTACACAAAAAACAAATCGAATCAAAAGCGTTGTCTAAATTATGAAATATAGGAGCTTACAAGCTACAGACAGTGATCAAAATCCAATTTAAAAAGGAAAGACCGGTCCAAGGAGAAGTTGTTACAACAATGTTTGTGTTTTATAGGGAAATCATTACAGTGTTTCATGAATAAGATGTCAAGAACGCGTTAGAAGAGCAAATGGACCGATTTACCAATAATGAATCAAATTTTGTACTCGGCGAGATCGTTGCATTTTATATCAACGTGACGCGTTATGATCTGTTGGATGGCACTTACATCAAGTTACCCAAATACATGGAAAATAAAAAAGTGGTTATAAACGTACAAAAAAATAATGTATAATATGGGCAGCCGTTGGACTTTATACAGACAAGTCAAATGCCAAATCGAAACCAATCCAAATTATAAAATAAATAAAGATAGAATCACTACATCAAGAAAGGGGTTAAACTTTACAGACATCGACTTTCTCACACCTGTGTCTCAAGTTTCAAAAATCAAAGCGCAGAACGACTTGGCAATGAATATATTTGGTGATAATGTAAAAAATGGACAATTTCCCATTGTCTATGTTTCTAAAACATTTCAAATCAACAAACCTACCGGTATAAAATCTTTCTAAACTTATTTCGAGCATTATAAGCAAACACAAAGGTAAAATATGTCAATGCTTTAGATGTCATTGTCAATTTAGAAGTGCCAAAAAGTTAAACCGACACAAAGAAGACTGCCTAGGAATAGATGCCCGCGTTCCAAACTATTACTACCCGAAAAAGACAAATTAAAATTCAAGTTGAAAGGTTAAAAAAATAAGCAAGCCACTCCCTTTGTTATATACGCCAATTTCGAATCGGTTTTAGAACCTGTGCCACCGCAAGACACCAACATGATTAAAACTCAACATCACAAACTGTCTGGTTACTCTTACGCAATTGTACGATGTGACGGTGTATGCACGAGTCGCAAAACATACCGAGGGCTAAACGCTGCTACATGTACTTTGTTTATAAAGTCTCTCATGCAATAAAGGGTAAAATCAACCGAATATTTAAAAATCCAACGACACGACCCGCGCAGCACATGCTGGATCTGCAAAAAACCCATCTATCCTACCAAAGAATCACAGTGTCGATTCCCTATTTGGAGAAAAACCAAAAACTAAACTCCAAAAGATTGAATTTAGTTTTAAAAATGGACAGTGGTTTTATTGAATACCATTGCATGAGCTGCTAAAAACCCATCAACGAACTTAGAAAAGTCAGAGATCACTGTCACATCACTGGTGCCTATCACGGCCCGGCTCACCATCATTGCAATTTACAATTACAAATCGTTCCACATACATGTAGGACTGTCATTCCAGTCATTTTACACAATTTAGAAAATTATGATGCCCATTTGAATATGCAAAGTCTATCCACATGTAGCAACGACAAACTGTTTTGTATTCCGAAAAACTCGGAAAAAATACTTTTTTTTGGTGGGCCAACTACGGTTTTTAGATTCATTCAATTTTATGGCATGTTCGCTCAATGTTAGTGAAAGCCTGCCCTCGGGAGGTTTTTAAATTACTTAGAGAACGTTTCCCGAACAACACAGATCTGCTTTTGCAAAAAGACGTTTATCCATATGAACATGTAGACTAATTTGAAAACTTCAAAGAAACGCAGTTACCCGACAGAGACAAGTTTTACAGTTCACTCAGACAAGAGAACGTGTCTGAAGAAGATTACTCAAGAGCCGAACAAGTCTGGCAAGCTTTCGAATGTCACACCTTGGGAGACCATTGCTATCTCTGTGTAGAAACGGACGCGTTGTTACTCGTGTGTGTTTTTGAAAACCTTCGCAAAGTCTGCAAGATGCATTACGGCCTTGGCCCTGCTAATTATTACACGGCACCCAGTTTCTCTTGGCGTGCACTTTTAAAACATTCTGGCATCGAACTCGAATTAGTTACCGACATTGATCAACACTTATTTTTTGAGTATGCCAAATGTGGCAGCATGTCAAGTGTTGGAAGCATTCGTTATATGAAAGCAAACTGTAAATTTTTATTGGATTATGACCAAAACAAACCCGTGATATACATCGGGTACTTCAATGGAAACAATCTTTACGGATGGATTTACCATACGGTCACTTTTGCTGGGAACGAAACTTGAACAACTTTACCTCCGAATACATTTGAAAGCTTTCAAAAGTAAAAAAAAAGTAAAAAAACTTGTGGCCACATCAATAGGGTCTTTTCTTTGTTTAATGCTTTTATGACTTGGGGCAGACGCTCCACCCATTCCACGTTTCGCTAACCAACATTTAACATTTCTTGTGTGTACTGATGTCCCAACAGTCATTCTGCCAACGTTCTATTGAACTGTTCTATGATCCCTTGCGATTGATGAACCCCCGGGTCACCTACCAACACTTCAGCGCCCTTTCTTTTCATGAGCATTTTAAACTCTCCCTTAAATTCCAAACCAGCATCTACCTGTACATGCCTTGGGAACTTTAACTGAGACCTGTCATAACCTCTTTCAAAGTGTCTGCCACTTGGTCGGCCATTTCACTAGTGAGAGGTTCCGCCTCTTTGTATTTAGAAGCAACGTCTACCACCGTCAATGCGTAATTGTAAGTGCGTCTCTTTACACAATCCCAGGACAAATACAACACGTCCATTTGATGCATGTCGTTGGGTTCGATCAAGTCTTTTTGCATAGTCATTGGCCTGGGTACGTACAGTATTTAAGGGCAGGCAAATACAATTGCCACACGGCCTGTTTTTTTTAACCATCTTCTCACTGCGCTTTTATCCACACCCCTTTTTTTGTGCAAGTGATCGAAGGCACTTTCCCGTTTCCAATAACCTCGAGGACTATAAAACAAGCGAGAAAATTCCTTGTCCATGCTTTTTAGTGATGTTGATTTTAAAATACACAGAGTTTAAGCAAACAGATACGCGAGCTAACCCACCTCTGCTGTTCCTCCGAGAGCCCACACGAGCTCTCTAACGCATTGGTCTTCTGAAGGCACGTAAAAATGGCTTAACTTGGGCTCTGGTGGCAACGTCTGTGAAAAGTTTTCCCTGTCAGTTCCGAGTAGGCACGAAGGCTTCATCTACGTTATTAAAAGTGCGTTGACTCACACGTTCTTGCCTCATGCGTTCTTTCAAAAAAATCTAGGGCCATTAAAGGCAGACAATGCGAAGTCACAGTTACGCATAATCCAATTACCATTGCCGGGACACACACACTCACTGTCAAATTTCTGGCTTTAGGCGTAGATGATGTCATCTTACCGAGTACCGTCAAACTTGCTTTCAAGTTAGAGCTAGATGGCAGGTCGGATGACAATCGAACCGTGTACAACCTCATTGCGTGCAACTTGGTCAGTGAACTCAATGTCAGTCTACAAGGCAACAAAATCACAAGTTACAGAGATGCAGATGTCTTTCACAATTTTAAAGACAATTGGTTGCCTTTGTCACAGACTAAGAACATGGTTTATTTTGGTGTAGAAAGGGAAACATGGCTAATTTGCGACTAGGGGCAGACGACACCAACAATGCGAGTAACGATGGTAAAGACGAAGCGATCGCTGACGCGTTTAAGAACAGGTACGTGATACCATTAGATGTTCCGCTGTTGACAGACCACGCGCCTTTTTATCCCAGCGGTTTCAAAGAGCCTTTGACGTACGAACTTACTTTCATCAACCGCGGCAAAGATGTCAAATCAACAAATACCGCGGCCCAGTACTCCATGTCAGACCTGATGCTCGAGTACAAAGTCGTGACCAACCCCGACCTAGCCCAAACTTTACACGCTTAACACAGGGGCCACCATGTACCGGTATTACCTGTTTGCTGTAAATCTGGTTCTAAGTTAATCAAAGACTCCACAATGGCAACAAACTGATTTGGGGCATCTAAACCGCTGCCCGGTGCCAATACACTCGTCTTTGTCTGCGCTTGGGCTCCTATTAATGCATGTATACACGTAAGCTTCGTAACTCGTAACATCTGTCAATTTTGATTTGCACGGAATAAAATCCCACCAGCCCAACGTGACAGCTTCCGACTGCTCGATCCAAGTTACGGTATACGTACTTGCAAGACTCAAACCCTTGGGCGGTTTGGCCCATCCAATTCCCATGTATGTCAGGTATGTAGAGCTTGCGTATTTCCCTATGGTTACATGTATGTGTAGGTCGTGGGCATCGTAATTTTTGCCTGGGACCGGTACATGTACGTTTCCATTTTCGTAGAAGTAAGCGGCTCCTAATCTGCTACTCAAGTGGTCTCACGTTTGTTTAAAAGACTTGGCTGAATCGACGTTAAATAGTTGGCACGTGTCAATGAACTTGCGATGATCATAGTTGTTGTTTAATGCGTTAAATGCATCGTATCCCGGGATTGGCGTGATGCCATAAAATCATCCTCACTGTGTAATACACATGAAAGTTACACCAAATTGATACATACGGATTGGGATCACTGAGTAAATCAAAGCCCACCCCACAAGCAGTCATCGCACAATAGACTGCAAAATTAAATTTTTTGTTGTTGATAAAACAATATAGGATCGCTTACCCAATGGT
This sequence comes from Acanthaster planci, assembly GCF_054643075.1. NCBI lineage: Eukaryota > Metazoa > Echinodermata > Asteroidea > Valvatida > Acanthasteridae > Acanthaster > Acanthaster planci. Next base: position 9,320,317 of record NC_141783.1, on the reverse strand, counting down.
TAACCACTTCCTGCCGGGGACTCCGGATCGGAGACGTATGGTACATATGGGTGGCTGGGGTCTCCGAACTCCGACAAAAGAAGCTTGTGCATCGTCTTGGCTTCTTCTAATTTTGTACTTAATTTCACTCTGATTTTTTCTTTCAGTTCATTAAATTTTTGGCATTCAGACAAAATTAATACAAATTCTTTTTGCAAGACATCACTGTCTTCAATAGCGCAAGAGACATATTCGTTGATTGTGTTGAGTTTAGCATCTGCCAGCACTCTGATTTGGTCGTTGTGTTTTGGTTTTCATCATCAAATGCTTAGATGCATATTTGAGCATGGCGTGCCTATGCCCGCCCCCTCCAACACGAGACCGATCGCTAATAATGCCCATGATGGCGGGAATTGCTACCGCTGCCGTCGCTGCTCCCAGGAGTTTGACCCCGTGTTCCACTTATTGTATTGCACATATCCACCTCTTTAGCTTTTTGTAAGAGGTCTCTCTCGCGTTACTCTCTCTCAAGATTTGAGATATGATGTCTCTGATCTTTTGGAGTCTGCAGACTTTGGTTTCTGCCGCATTGTTTTTGTAAGAGTCACTGCTCAGTGCTGTTTAACTCTAGTGTAGGATAAATGTTTGACTGTAGTTGTCATCTCTTCTTTTTTATTATATATGCATTTTAAAAAAGCTCGGTCCACTAGCTCAATCCAAATTCCAGCGCCTTTGTTTTTCACGAGTTCTCCTCACTCGTTTTTAACAAAAAGGGTCAACTCGCTGATGTTCCTGTCTTTTAGCTTTTTGGGCATTTTACACACCTCGGGGGTTGAGTCTGGTAGGCTCGTTAGCTACCATGCCTAGCAAGTCTGAAGACTGCCCGTAATAAAAGTTGTCATCGGTATTTAACTGACTGGGTTTAAGTCATATATATGTTTAAGTCATATTTGCCTTCATAAATAATGCCAGGTAAAGTTTGACTTTGGGTAGGTTCAACAGCTTCGACACTTCTTTATTTAGTCTTTACTTGAGGTTGGGGTCTTTGATCACTAATGTCACCCTTTTAGACTCTGAGTGAACTTTCAAAGACACGCCCTGGATCGGGTTTATTAAAAAGTCAATTGTATCTATTTAACAACCGAAAGCCACCACGATGCTTCCTCTTTGGCCTTGCGGTAACGGTTGAGAGGAGTTTTGAGAATGAAGCCCATTGTTCATACCGGTAGGTGCTCTTAAACCCCGTGCGAAGAAGTCTTTTAGCTATGTCATGATCTCTATCTCTGTCTCTCTTGGGTTGTATAGCAACTGTGATCATGTGACGCAGAAACTTCAAGACAGCTGCTAGAAGTCAGGGTTCAAGGGTCTCAACAGAAGCTTCTTTTATTCGCAAGGCTACATGACATACATGGCACATGTGTCACTTCTTCGCTTAGCTCCTGATTTAAACTCATTTCTAAGCTCCATCCTAGTTCCATGTTCTCAGCGTCTATATTGTAGTTCCTATAGGTTCCATGCAGAGCTCCGTGAAAACTAACAATAAAGAGTAATAAAGATTTCCATAAACATGTGTGAAAGGACATCACATATGCACGTAACATGAACACAAATACATGTACTATCACATGACCTACATGTAGGCTACAGTATATCAACTATCCACGAGTGTGAGGTAAAATCTGGCACAAAAATTCCCTAACTTAAACCAAACCAATAAAGTAATCTCTCCATATAAAGGAAAACAAGTTATTTACCTCCTTGAATCCTCTAAGGTCCATCAAAAGGGTACACTGGATAAAATTCAATCACAAAGTATTTACGATAACTTGGAGAAATGGCATGATCAACTTCCAAAAGCATGAGGTGATTTGTTTGTTTGAACAGCATCTGTGTACTCCACTTAATAACTGCACGAGGGCTCTATAACAGTATGACTAGTCTGCATTAACATGTTGGTTTCGGTCTCTTGCAAGGTGGGTTGGAGGGTTCCCTTCATAAATCTCTTCTAAGGTTTGTCTCTGTCCCTCATTTAATGACGCTGATTCAACTTTTTTATTGTTGATCTCAAAAGCTAAATGAGCTCGTGTGTCTTCTGTTTGTCTTTGACCTAATTGCACTTCTAAAGCTTTTAATAACTTCTTTGTTTAGTTGTTCAATTTGCTCAGCAATGGTTCTGATTTCTTCTCCTAAAGTACCCCCTTGTTTGCTTGTAACAGTCTGTCTTTGGCTCTGTCTAGTAATTCTGAATTTGGGGCTACATGTACATCCCTTCTACTTCAAGTGGTCTTTCACCACTGACCCCAGCGGGTCTACTGTTTAAGTTTGTATCCCACTCGATTTCAGTAGCGTTAGTCAAGTTATTTAAAATACCCAGCTTTAAACTGTAGGTTTTTGACTTTGTTGCCTTTTGTGTTATTGATGACGTGTTTCAATTTAAGTGTCTGTTTGTTTTCGGTCAAATAAAAAGAATGCATTTCTGATTTCTGATTTGCCATCTAAAGTTTGTTTTACTATAAACGGTTTTTAAAGAGAGCGCCCTTTAGCGGTCTTCTTCATGAAGTCTAAATCTATTGACAGCATCTCTCCAGTGTTTTTCCGAGACTTGAAACAAGTCCCTGACTTTATTTGACATTTGGGCTGCAAACAAGTCTTGATAACACACCACCACCAACGACCTGAGTACTTGGCCCCTAGATATCTTGCCTCGTAAAACTTGGTTTAACTTATTTTCTATGCAACCCACTTGGTCTTCTGTCAATTGAATGTTTAGTTGTTCGAGCACTTTGTTTTAGACGTGGGCTTTTCATAAACAAAATGCTGATTGTATCAGCCTCGTACGTTCTCAACTTCAAAGTCTGTATAAGGCTGTAATCTTTTATAAGAATCGAGACAATTAACAAATCCGTTTTCTATTCTTTTATTGACATGTTTATTAGTGTCTTCTTTTATTTTCACATACGCTTCTGGTGGAGGTTTTTCATTGATCAAAGTATAAAACTCTTCTAAATGTGGTGAGAGGTAATAGCGAGCCATTGCCTTTTATAATTACAATATATTTTTGAAGTCCAGTTGTCACTTCGATACAGTTACACTGTTCAGTAGTCATGTGTAAGTTCCCACGGCAAGTATAGTGTTTACAGTTTCATATTGGAGCGAGATTCACACTTAACTTTTTTGGGATACGTCGAGAACATTGCTACTTTTTGGATATGCTAGAAGGTTGTTCCAAGTTCCAACCGCACATTTATTTTACCAGCTGTCTCTAAAAAAAACGGTCCTTGAAAACACCTACGCAGTGTCACTACATGTACATGTATGACACTGGTCTAAGTTTCCCTCAAACATAAATAGACGCAGTACAGCTTTCAATCTCACATTCTTTCAGTGATCGCCAACATGATGGCATCATACATGACTAATCGCTCTGTTGTTTCATTGATACAAGATGCAGACATGGACTATAACTCTTTCCTCTGTGATTACTTGATGCTTGTAAGTACATCGCTAAGCACTCCGTTGTTTCCCTTGATGCTTGTAAGTACATCGCTAAGCACTCCGTTGTTTCCCTTGATGCTTGTAAGTATATTGCTAAGCACTCCGTTGTTTCCCTTGATGCTTGTAAGTACATCGCTAAGCACTCCGTTGTTTCCCTTGATGCTTGTAAGTACATCGCTAAGCACTCCGTTGTTTCCCTTGATGCTTGTAAGTACATCGCTAAGCACTCCGTTGTTTCCCTTGATGCTTGTAAGTACATCGCTAAGCACTCCGTTGTTTCCCTTGATGCTTGTAAGTAAATTGCTAAGCACTCTGTTGTTTCCCTTGATGCTTGTAAGTACATCGCTAAGCACTCCGTTGTTTCCCTTGATGCTTGTAAGTACATCGCTAAGTACTCCGTTGTTTCCCTTGATGCTTGTATGTACATCGCTAAGCACTCGGTTGTTTCCCTTGATGTTTGTAAGTACATTGCTAAGCACTCGGTTGTTTCCCTTGATGCTTGTAAGTACATGTACATCGCTAAGCACTCTGTTGTTTCCCTTGATGCTTGTAAGTACATCGCTAAGCACTCCGTTGTTTCCCTTGATGCTTGTATATACATCGTTAAGCATTCTGTTGTTTCATCAATACAAGTCAGTTTCTCTCGATGCTTTTAAGTACATCAAAATACATGTATTTTGACGAGTAGTTGTCGTTTTCTTGTAGTCGTAACCTGATAAATGACCTCATTTAGACACAGACTTTAGCTCCATTCCGCCGTTATCTCTTCTACAGTACATCGCTAAGCACTCCGTTGTACGGGGTGTATTTTACTTCCTCCATGATATCACACACGAGTCACTGCAGATTGAATGGAACCGAAAGTACAGTCACTTAGAAGATGCGATGAGGTTACTATACATGTATGTTATTTATTTCAAGTTTGTTTTTAGTTTATTCTGACTCTGAGTCGTTGCTGTCACTGTCAAATCCTCCTAAAGCTTGCAACGCTGTTTTGCTTGAAACAATAATCGCATTATTTGCAATCTTTAACACCTCATCATCAACTTTATCTAACAACAAAGATCCGCATGTACCGTAATAGATGTCTTTGGGGCAGATTAACGCAACCACGTCGCAACGTTTACCTGTATATTTGTCAAGTTGATGTTGCAATATTAGAGGTCGTGGTTTGTAACTTGACATACATGTACATGCGTGTTTTATTTGTGTAGGGTGGTTTGACGACAAATTCTGTCTTTTCTAAGTCATCTAAATCACGACTGGGTTTGTAAGTGTTAATTGTATTCAGTGGAATGACAGACTTTTTAGTCGTGTGTGTGCCGATGTATTTGTAAGCAGCAAAGTTTATATGGTCATATCCATCGTAGGCTCTTCAAGTTGATCGCAGATTTGATGTCAAACGATATTTTGGGGAGTTTTTCTTTGACACCAAATGTATAGACTGGATTTACGGTGTAACAGTTTTTGGCATCATGATCAACAGATGTTTTTCTTTGTTGTCGTGATAATAAAAAAATGGGTGAATAATGTTCGTCTGTTTTTCACTTTCTTTCACCATGGGGTCTTCTATCACGAGTCTGTCAGTGTCAAAAGGACCGTATGTGACGTTTGGGTCTGTGTTGTTAACGTTGAGACATTTGTGATCGTCGGTTACGATATAAGTTTGGTTAGCCATGGTTTGGTAATGGTTTGAGTGTGATAATATCTTTCATTTTTGTGCACTACATCTTATAAAATTAAATTGTTTTAATTATTCATCAACAATACATGTATATTGACTACATTTAAAACAAAATGTTAAAAATGCTCCACTTTTTAAAGGTTTTAAATAAAAACCAACATCATGATCATTATTACAAAAGCTACATCTTTTATCATCTTTATTTGTTCTGAATTTCTACTTTCAATTTAACTTATTTGTATATTTTTGGTCAGGCATCTCGTTGTTTGGTTTTATACAAGCTGTGATGATTTTTTTTTTCAATTTTTTTCAACAAGAGCGAGAGGGTTTAAACTGCCCTGTACGCCTACATGTAGATCGCCTTTGACTCCCTCATCATGTTTGGTCCTTGCACGGTGATATTTGGTTTTGTGTGAGATTTTTTCAATTTTTTAGGGTCAGGTAGGTATCCGAAGAAAAAGGTGCTCTAGAACTCCCATTCTCTACTACTAATGAATTATTAAAATTAGACTTCTGTAGCCCAAAGCCTGAATTACAGTCAATTTTACAAATATGAAAATTGATTTATATAATTCATTAAAATACATTTAAAAATACAACCATCTGAAAAAAAAGTCAACCTAAGAATAGAGGAAATATTATGGTTTAAGAACAAAAACAACATTAACCTAAATTTAAAAGGTAAATAACTAAACAACAGATTCAGAGATTGACGGAGCCTCTTTTGTTACAAATTAAAGGTAACAGATTAACAACAATTTTAACAATTTTATGTTTCTTTATGTTATGTTGATGATGTAAAAAAAAGATTCTTAATGTTCTGTATATAGTAATTTTTCTTTTTTTTGTTTTTTTCTTCTCTTTTAATTTTAAATTAATGTAATCATACAATGTCAGCCTTTTGGCTGTCTGTTACAAATGTAATGTACATGTGCATGTAAATAATAAACAAAAATAATAATAATAACAATAACAACAACAACTTAGTTAAGTAAATTGGTGGGAGAGATTCCACTCTAACTTTAAGAACAATGTGCTGCTTCCTATGTACAAAAAAGAGCCCTGTTCTGGGCACATGGTCTGCCAGGATTGTACTCAATGTCATTTATTAAGAGCTACATGTATTTATATTTTAAGGGTACCAGGATACACAGTATTAACATAAAATGGGTACCCTTTTCCAAGTATACCTGTAAACACACACACCCTATACACAAGGACAGGTTCAGAATTCATGAAAGACAAAATTAAGAAAAATGTGTATTTGTTTATATTCAAGATCTGTAATGATGCCAAAACAAGGTCAGTCAAAGGTTAAAAGGAGAACAGACATGGGAGTTTATCAAAAACTTGTCTGCAGAATGATGAAACTAAGGCAGCCTGAAGTAGGAAACCATGAAAAACGTTTTGGCAGGTGTAAGGGCAGACCCAAATCTCAATGACAATAAACATGTGGAGACTTGATTAGCAACTCTGAATTATTTAAAAGCAGGCTGCGACAAATCGCCTGTCCGATAGCCCAGGACAATCAAAATTTCCTTCGGGCAATTAAATTCTAACTACATGTAGGTGTGCCTGTTCGGGCAAGTCCAGAGAAGCTGAACTTCACAAAATATCTTTCAATAACTTTTTCTTCCGTTAAAATGCTTGTTTTTGTATGTTTTCCTACTTACATTTGCAATTTTTGGAAAGAAACTTCTGTTATTTTCACGAGTTCTCATTCACGTTTTGCTGTCACAGTGGTGAAAACATGTGCCCACAGCTCAATGCATTAAACGAAGCTGCTCTGGTTCCTGCCACGCTGCGCCCATGCAAAGAAATTTAGCAACCAGAACCAGTCCAACATGTACATGTACTGTACCAGTACGTTCCGGTTGATTACTCTACATCGGCCATACATGCATGCAACCCTAAAGCCACAGGTAAAAAAAAACATCGATGTTGCAAGAGGTTTTCTGTAAGTTCCTTCACAGAACTTGGTCTCATATTTATTTATGTATTTTCTGTTTTCATGAGATTAATTTGAGTTTGGTTTGCTCGTACTTGAAGCGAGCGTCTTTCAACAAATTTCATGTTGTGGCACAAGGTTTTTCGCCCACTGGTCTGGATGCCTCACAAATGCTTACCACGCAATACATTGTTGACCAGTTTGCCGTTGTGATTGTCTGAGTCACACTGTGTGAATTGCCCCTAATTCTTGTGAATTGTCGCCTGTAGAAATTTTTACATAGATTAAGACATGTAAAATCATAAGGTCAATATCTTCCCGATGGTTTCTGATATACATGAAACCAGTTTCCAACATAAATCTTGATGCTGATGAGATATACATTTTTTTATGTCACTTATGACATCATGGAATATGAAATTAGAAGAAATCTACATGTAAATGGACAGCGATAATTTCTACTTCAACTCTGCTGTCGAATGAGATGTATTTTTCCGACAACGTCTTGCTATGTCTTATAATGTCTTTTTTACATTGGTCTTGAAGCCCTAATCTTGCACAACAATTTTTATTGGAAGCACCAAGTCAGGGTTAACCAAAGGGTTACAACTTGTGAATTGCAATCAGACACAGCATTGGAGAATATATGAATGACATTATTTGGAATCAGATTACAAGTAATGTTAGTTTTGAGAGGAAAAGACGAGTTACTCTTAGGTGCATATTATGAATTACATTTTGTAACTCAGCTACATGTACATGTACATGTATAGAGTCAGTAATATTACATGTACATTTATATACCAGTACCTGCAAATACCAGAAAATGACGGAAAATTTGACAATATCAAAAAATACCGGAAACCACAGGAAAACACCAAAAAAAAACCCAAAAAACTGAAAATTATAGGAATTAAGAAAACACTGAAAAAAGGAAAGCTACAGAAAATACCAGAAACCCTTCCCCTGATAAAAGTTGCCTCTGAGCGGGTTGGCCATCATAGGGTGCCAGCATCTATACCTTGCTACCAATCAACCATGATCACAGGGGTATAGTGCAGTGTGGTTGGTAAGTGAAGTGAACTAATTCAGGGGTCAAAAGTAACGGTGGGCCGCTGGCCTGGGGCCACCGAAAAATTCATTGGGCCACTGCATTCTACTAAAACAATGGCGCAGCGGGACAGTGGTCATTTGAGAAACACTGCCACATTTTTAAAACTTTCATTACATTTTATGACTCGTGTTTCAAATCACCGGCACAGCACTTTCAAGTCCTTGATATACATGCGAAATGCAAAGGGAACTTGCGAAAACGATGGGACTTTTTTCCAAATGTTGTGAAAATAAGCAGAAAAAAATACAAGCTTTTAAATGTGAAAAAAATTGTTGAGAGGTGTTTTGTGAAGACAGGAAAGACTTTTCTCCCTTTTTAAAGGCTTTTTTCCCTTTTTAAAAAATTAATCAACTTTTTTCAAGTTTTTCTAACTAACCGATAGAATTTTTCATTTGCACCAAAAATATAGGATCAGTCGTGTAGCCAAAAGCAGAACTAGTTTTTGTCATCAAAAAGTGCATTTATATCCAGCCAGGATGGCCAATCAGCTGTTTTAGTCGAGAAGTTCACCTGACTCAAATGGGCATGTGTGGTGGGCTTGAACAATTTCATCACATGTACTCAACCCGGGCCACCCAATTTTCACAAGGGCCAGAGCGATGCACTTGCCACTGCCCTGTGGGCCACCAAGAGTTTAAAGTTAATTTTGACCCCTATAGTTCCATTTCTTTTCAATGTTTGGTGGGTATAAAGCCAATTACACATACATTTTTAATTATTCGCCCAAAATAGACAAACCTCTTGAAAAGTGATGGTTCCCAAGCCTACTTCCAGCCATTTTTCAAATGGCTTCCCTCTTTTTCTTGGGTACTGAAAACCGTGTTCCATACGTAATGTTATTGATTCTGCCTTCATATGGAAGCCCCTAATCCCAGGGAGTCAGATATTCCTGCATGGCCATATTTCCACAATCTTACCATTTTTCGGCCAAACAATCTCCTTTGAAAAAAAAAGGGGGGGGGGAGATGTTTTTATGCTTATAAGCTCAGCAGAAATTTTCACTTGAATTGCATGTAGTTCATTGCATTCTTGAACCTCTGTTGGGTAGCCGGGGAGACATGTTGTCGGATGTTGTCGAGGAGTGTTTTTGCTCACTTGCTTGCAAACCCTTGTATGCAGATAGTTAGAGGAGGTACATATAAGAAGATTTATGAATAAATGGTGCTAGCACCTCCCCAAACCAAGGAAGAGTTTCTCTAGTCTATGGAGCTCCTCCTACGCAAACAGTCACTACATATGCAAATTTCCGAAGCAGCTATTATATATTTGCTGAAAAGATCTGATCACCCATGGTGCACCCTGACCTCCCACAATGCAACGCAGCCCTGCCGCCATGATGGTCCTTCTTTTCTCAGCGCCGTTACATAATGGACGTGCCTTTTGAGGCATCTTCGATTATCAAGCTTCCGTTTTCACTACACAGTTCTGTGTCAATTTGTTGAGTAGAAATAGAAGTACGCCCTCTATCGCCGGGTTTCTGTTGGTCTGGTGAATAAAGCTCTCTTGCAGTGAGTTCATGTACCCTCCAAATTCTGGCATATAATCTGTCCTTCTAAATCCCTCGCCGGGTCACGCAACATGGTGGCAGCGGTGTTGGAGCCCTAATGGAAAGGCCGAGGTGCAAATGACTCTGTGATAATTGCTGAAACGCTGCAAACTGTGACGCTTGATCGGTCTGGAAATCCGCCGAGATCGTAACTGCAACGCGGTATGTAAACGAGTGCATAACTGTTGCCCAGTATTCGGACACGTGCTTTTCTTGCTATACTGACATGTTGCCTCTGATACGTACATGCCGACTCTGCCAAAATGGCGACTGCACCACCTGTTAGTGGTATTAAACCCCCACAACCACCAGATTTTACCAACATAAAGTTCCTATCGGAGAACTGGAAGTTGTTCAAACAGAAATGGATGAACTATGCTATCGTTACTAAGCTAGATACACACGATAGAGTATACCAAGTGGCCCTGTTACTGCACACCCTTGGTGATGAGGGTCTAAAAATCTACAATGGCTTTCACTTTGATACTGAGGAGAATACCCGCACCACGGCTGTAATCCTCGCTAAATTTGACTCTTTTGCCATCGGCGAAGTCAAGAAACATATGAGCGGTTTCTTTTCAATAGAAGAGACCAGAAGGAGGGTGAATCTTTTGAGTCATTTCTCGCAGCCATCCACAGCATGATGAAGACTTGCAATTACCATAGTGACTCGCAGGACTCCATACTCAGAGATCGTATCGTCCTCGGTATACGTGACCAGGAAACACAGAAACTGCTGCTACGAGAGACCAAGCTCACGCTGGAGTCATGTGTGAACATTTGCAAGGCAGCAGAAAATGCTACCATTCAAGGGAAAGTTCTGCGCCCTGCATCAGAGGCCCCATCTGTCAAACGTGTCCGTGGAACGAAACAGGCCTCAACTTCCAAGGGCCCATCACGGAAGGTGCCTGCCAAGTCAGCACCTGCGAACAAGAGGCCACCCCCTGCATCATCTGGGAAACGTGAGTGCAATTACTGTGGTCTGGTGTACTTAATGAGAAAGACTGACTGTCCAGCTTGGGGCAAAACATGTTCTAACTGCGGAGGCAAGAATCACTTCAATCTGTCAGCGCTTTGTTCGTCAAGACCAAGTGCGGCCCACAAAGGTGCAACTTGTCATGTGGAACGGCACGAAAGTCAGACCCCTCGGCGAGGCTGAGATACCTGTCACCAATGTTTGTACCGGTGAACTACACAGCGCTATCTTCATTTTCGTGCCAAATGATCTCCATTGTTTGCTTGGTCTGAAAACTCTGACTGATATGCACCTGATAACTGTGAATGCCGACAAATTCATTGCTAGCATCTCAGCCCAGTCTAGTCAACCGCTGGGCGATCTTGGAGTGGCCAGACTTACTGTGGATCGTGAAGTGAAACCACGTGCACTACCGACACGTAAAGTGCCTGTTGCCTTGAAAGGAGACGTCGAGGCTGAACTGAACAATCTCGTTCATCGTGGTGTGCTCATCCCTGTCACCGAGCCTACTCAATAGGTGAGCCAGATGGCTGTCGTACGCAAAGCCAACGGTAAACTGAGAATCTGCATAGATCCACAGCCACTCAACCAAGCCCTCATGAGAGAACACTATAAGTTGCCTACTGTTGATGACGTGCTCCCAATGTTGCATGATGCTAAGGTCGTCAGCAAATTGGATGTGAAGGAGGCTTTTTGGCACGTACGACTGGATGATGAATCCAGTAAGCTCACCACCATGATAACTCCTTTTGGCCGATATCGCTGGGCAAGACTGCCTTTCGGTCTAAAGGTGAGCAGTGAAATCTTCCAACGCAAACTCGTCGAAACACTCAGTGATCTTGAGGGCGTCTTTACCATAGCGGATGACATTATAGTTGCAGGATGTGGCAGTACGCTCGCTAAGGCAACCAAAGACAACGACGAGAAGCTTGCCAAGTTGTATCACTGCTGACGGGGTCAAAGTGGACAAGTCAAAGGTTGACGCAGTATTGAGCATGCCGACCCCCACTGATATTCAGGGCGTGAAACGTCGGTGTGGAATGGTGCAGTACATGGCACGATTCTTGCCACACCTCTCTACTGATCTGGAACCAATCCGAGCCCTGACTCGCAGGGATGCCGAGTGGCACTGGTCCCCTGCCTGCCAGGCAGCTTTCGAGACTGTGAAACAAAAGCTGTCTGAAACACCAGTGCTCGCATACTTCGACATAGCAAAGGACGTTGAACTCCAAGTCGACAGTAGTAAGGACGGCGTTGGAGCAGTTCTGCTGCAGGGAGGCAAACCTGTAGAGTACGCGTCGCGTGCACTCTCCTCTAATGAACGCAACTGGGCGCAAATCGAAAAGGAGCTGCTTGCAGTTGTGTTTGGCCTGGAACGCTTTGACCAGTACACCTACGGCACTAAGGTCATTGTTCAAAATGATCACAAGCCGCTGGCAGCTATTCTCAAGAAGCCTCTCAGCCAGACACCTAAACGACTACAGAGCCTGTTGATGAGAGTCCATCGCTACGACGTTGATTTTCATTTTCTCAAGGGGTCAGAACTTGTGATTGCTGATACTTTGAGCCATGCCTACATCGACTCACCTGACCTTCGACCCCGCATCATGAAGATCAACTTCTTCCCAGACATATCTGATGCTCGTCTGGAGGAAGTTCGAGAGGCCACTGCACAAGATGCATCGCTCATGACTTTGAAATCACTCATTCTGGATGGCTGGCCCGACACAAAATGCAAGGTTCCTGATGTAGCGCGTCCATACTATGACATGAGGGACGTGCTGAGCTACGAAAATGGAATCATCCTCAAGGGCGAGGCCATTTTGATCCCAAGGTGTCTAAGGCGAGACATTTTGGGGAGACTTCACTCTGCTCACATGGGCTACAACAGCATGATGCGCCGTGCACGTTCTCTAGTTTTTTGGCCTGGCATGGCCAAGGATGTGAAACAACTTGTTGAAGCCTGTGCACCATGTAAGGAACTGAGACCGCGAAACCCTCGCAAACCACTAAAACTTCAAGATGATGGTAATGGTCCTTGGGATAAGATCGCATGTGACATCATGGAGGTCAAAGGTCGCCATTACTTAGTGACTGTGGACTATTACTCCAACTATATAGAGGTAGATCACTTGCCTACAACCACAGCTGCCCGGTTGATCTCTGTACTGAAGAAGCAGTTTGCTCATTTCGGTATCCCCCGGGTACTGACATCTGACCAGGGTTCCCAATTCACGGCGAGTGAATTCCAGAAGTTCCTGAGACAGTGGGGAGTCTACCATGTCATGTCTTCCCCAGGTCACCACAGTGCCAACGGGAAAGCTGAGGCAGCTGTCAAAGTTGCTAAACATCTCATCTGCAAAGCCAGCAAGGATGGGACTGATCCAAATGTTGCCTTGTTGGAACAACGTAACACCCTGCGTTCTGACACCGGACGTAGTCCTGCCGAAATGGTATTTGCCTACAGACCACGTTCAATGTTACCATGTATCCAAAAGGACAGACCCGATCCAGAGATCGTTCGCAAGAAAGAACAGCGCAAAAAAGCTGTGAAGAACCACCATGATCGTCGCGCTCATGACTTACCGCGACTTCGCCCAGGTCAAACTGTATACTTTGAGCTCTACGATCACGCTCGTTGGGTAATTGGGAAAGTTGTAGAAGTTCTCGGTGATCGTACATATCTTATTGAGGGGGCGAACTGTAGATTGTATCGTCGGAACAGAGTACACATTCGACCGACTCGAGTGGAGATGCACCGGAATCCACCACCACTATGGCTACCGACCACCACCTCAACCACAGCAAAGCCTCAAGAACCTCCACCAACTGTCACTCAGACCTCTGTCAAGCCCAGGCAGAGTAGTAATTCAGGAACAGTCACAAAATCTACCCCACCAGCTCCACCACAGCCTGTGCGCACAAGTGGAAGGATCCGTAAACCGCCAGGCTATTTGAGAGATTATGTCCGTCATTGAACAATTGAAGACTGACTAAACATCCAATTGTATTTTTTTTTCTTTTCTGCTCTTAGCCGACACAGCTAATATCCTGTAATTACTTCTGGAACAAAAGAATATTTGCTTTCTGGTTTATTTTTCTCAAGTACATGAGGGGTATAATAACAACAGACTATTTTATTTGCTTAAGCACAAAAACAACAACAGAAGATCCTGCTAATACATGTATTTAGTTTGTATTTACAAACAAGTCTATTTTTTAAAAAGGTCAAACTTTACTTTTTCACAAGCATTTAAAAAAGTGTCCAGCATTTAAAAGTGTCCAGGCGACAAATTTTAAGTTATATATACTTTTTTCATCCTAACCTTTATACGAAAGAACAGAACAGCTCAGACTTTGAGATTTGCCTTTATTTTGAGATCTGGAAGTTAACCATGTTAAAGTTTGTACTTTAAAAAAAAGAAAAGAAAAAAAAAAAAGGGGGATGTTGAGTAGAAATAAAAGTACTCCCTCTATCGCCGGGTTTCTGTTGGTCTGGTGAATAAAGCTCTCTTGCAGTGAGTTCATGTACCCTCCAAATTCTGGCATATAATCTGTCCTTCTAAATCCCTTGCCGGGTCACGCAACACAATTTGATCTCCTTTCTTTTGTAAATCAAGTATTACCTTGATTTCATCCACTTACTGGTAAGATTATTCTTTTCGTGTATATTTTTTGTTCTTTTCTTCATTTTTTTGTATGTGCACCCTGCATGTTCATTCCAGCTATGCCTGTGTCTACCCTACCAATAAATTACAGGACTTAGCGGGTTGAATTCAGGTGTCGCTGTCAGGATCTGTCATACTCCCTGTCTTCTCCGGCTATCATGACGAGGAAAAGGCCTTGCCGTCACAGCCCCATCCACAGCTCAGGCTTTCAACTGGGCATCACTGGGTCATTGCACCTCATTTCCCCTGGTCCCTCTGTCCGGAATTCTGCAGTTCCCGCTGACTCTGACCGGGAACGCCTCCCAGGTGTTCCGCCTCCCGCAGCCCCGTCTGCTACCTCTGCCGCCGGGCTGCCCACCACCAGGGCTGCAAGCCACTGTAGCCCATCCATGGCTCGGGCTCTCAACTGGGCATCACTGGATCATCGGACCTCTACAGTTTCCGCTGACCTTGACCAGGAATGTGCCCTGGGCGTTCTGCCTTCCTCGGCCCCGTCTGCTACCTCTGCCACCGGGTCGCCTGCCACCGGGAAAGGTAAGCACAGGCGCTCCTCTTATTTATCACATTCCTTGAAACCCAGGAGGAAGCACAGTCCTGACCACCATGAACATACCTCTGTGGCTTGGATGTCAGCCTTCCAGTCCATCAATGAAGCTCTGACCTCCATCGCTTGCTGCCTCTGCATTAGACCGCCACCAGCCTCCACCATCCCGGACCCCGTCTATGGTGGACCAGCCCCTTCCGCCCTCTGACACCGGGCAGGGTTCCTCACCAGAATCGCACCAGCCAGGCATTCCCCTGTGGGAGCAGGCCGCTCTCCAAGGGACTGCCCTGTTCCTGACCAGGCAACCAGCAACGAAGTTGACTCCATTAGTGCCTTCACTCCATTTGATTGCTGCCTCCGGCTCCTTGAGCGAGACATCGTTCAAGTGCTCGGCCTGCCGTCGATTGCTCTGCCAGAGGAGGACATCAGTCACGGCTTGTCTGAATGACAGCATGACTGGAATTTTCTGTTACCAATTTTTCCCAAACTCCTGCTTGATCATTTACATGTATGCGGAGTATTCTAGTCTCTAGCCAGAGCTTGGCAAGCGTCAGAGTCTGCTCCAACCTGATGGTCCTATGCTTAACCACCCACCAATCTACGGGGCACACTTGGTTCTGACTATAGCACGGCATTACTTCAGTCCAAGCAGGTGAACATGTCTTTGGTTGAAGATGACATCGATTTTATCTGCAGATGAAACATGTTTGCGGTTCTCGGTCCTCCGTCAGCCTCCCTTCCCTTGGAAGACATTGACCACGCCTGTGCCAGTCAACCGACCACCCCACATCTTGAGTCTCCGCATTCAGATACTCTTGCTACTCGTACTCTTGCTCTTGCTACGGGGCTCCCAGGTGTGAAGTAGACTCTTCGCCTTATCGGACCGCTCCTTCTTGTAATCTGGAGTGGCCCCAGTGTATACATGTACAATGCCGGGTAATTTACGCATGCCATGCATCTCCTCATCGCCTGCCCTTTATCTTGGGCCTTGCGGAAGAACGGCAGACAACTGTAGTGGAACACTGCTGTAACAAGGTCCTTGGAACTTCAAAAATGCCTTATGTTATCAGTTATGGAAACAAAGAAAAACAAATACCTGAGACCCCCAAAATAAGAATTTTCCCTGTTATAAATATGACCTTATATTATCAATGCTCTTCTTATCTGTCTTAGACTATACATGAATTGTGGTAGTCCATCAGGCTCCCTCCTCAGATGAACATGAGCCACGGCCATACTTATCCAGGAAGCTGTTACACGCAGATGCCCTAGCCTCCAACATATCAGTTCTGTGGGCATCCAGACGTAATCCAGACAGTAGCACGTTCCGGGCCAACTTCCCGGATTGCTGCCCTGGTGAATGCACCCTCAGTGTGCAGACCCAATCCGGAGACTCCGTCACAGCCTTCTAGGGTGACCTTTGCTGCCATCGGTAGGCCCACCTAGGCCACAGGCAAGCCTGTCCACTCCTGGTGATCTCTAATGACCGCTACAGGTCTAAACCTACCGGCATTCAAGACTACGTCACTGGGCACCCAGACAGGAACGAGCAAATAGCGTTTTCCAGGCAGTCTTCCCATCTTTTTTAATTCTGCCCAGTGAATTCACCATCATGACGCAGACCCACGGGTGCGTCTCTTCAGTCCACATCCCCAGGCATCCGAACCCAATAATCTTCAAGCCACAGGGTTTTTTACACACCCCTTGGCCACCCATAATCCGGAGTTTCCCCAAGGGGCCCTCTGGAAGAAATTTTGCTAATCTTTTGCAACCATGCCGGGTACGGGACATGACTTAACCTTCAATTTGTCATGAACGTTTTCAACACCCTTCGGCATGTTCTGGAGTTAAACACTGCCACTTAAGACAACTTATGCATCCGACTTAGGAAGCCTCTCGTTAGGAACTCCTTGCTCATTAAAGACTGAAATCTGCTTTATGTAGGTTACGTGAAGTCTTTGTCTTAGTCTCAGACCTATTTCATTTCTTTTCCTCTTATCGAGGTAAATTCCTTGAATGTGAAGAGAGAGCTCTCCTTTCTGTCCAGACCTCACTACAGTCATGCTACATGTAGGGGCTCTGGATGATAATGTCATCTCTGTCTTTGAGTAAGTCTTGTGGCATTCTTGCCTGTTCTTTCGCTCCACCAACCTAAGCCACATCAACAGAAAGGACAAGGGATCATGCAGTTGACCTACAGACATCCACATGGCAGGGTGCGACAATGTACTGGTGGACGCACTCTCCTCAGGATGATAGAGCAGCCTCACATCGACCCCCCCTCTTTCCAGGCCCCCATAAATGGCCATGCAAAACTAATTTTGATTCGATGCTGATCACATTTGGACTCGTGCTCAATCGAAGGCAACTCTGGAGGGAAAACTGATTTTGCCAGGCAGGCCAGTGCAGCGCACCAGCACGCGACAAGAGTTGGTTCGTGCAGGGCCCAACTGGCCTTTCGTTGATCATGTTTGACTGAAGTAGTAGTGTGAAAACATTGCGATGGAATTTTGCTGTAAGTTTTTTGTAAATCTCACACAACAATGCCGTTATCTGTTCTAAAAAGACTGATGGAAAATTGCCCCTTTGGCCACGTGGGCCCGTCCTGGGAAAGAATGCTGATGTGATACCAAGGTTCTTCTAATACATCAAAAGCCATGGTTTGGCAGTTGAATCTGTTTTGTGAAAAATTGTTGAGTCAAGCGTGATCCAGATATACTGCTTTTGGTCAGCAAAACACAGTTGGAAACTGTCACACCTCCAACGGTAACTTTCTATGATATTTTAACAAATTTTGGGGAAACTGTTTAGAAAAAAATTATGTTCACATCAAAGTTGCTCGTGGATGGGGATGGAGAGGAGATTCATTGCTTGTATTAACGTAGTTTAAACACGGAAGTACTATTCGGCACAGTTGTAGCTTGCTCTTCGATGTCTCAATGTGCGTTGTACGGTGTATGTATGCACATACATGTATATACATGAGTGTATGTGTCCAAACCCGAACCGAATTGAAGTTTGGCAAAAAAATTCTAAACGGTGTTCGAACCGAACCTGAACTGAACCTTGGCACCTACTGGCAGCACTAAAGCTAAGTTCTCTGGATGCTTTTGGTCCTTCCTTGGAGCCCTAAATGATGCCTCCCTTATGCATACCAGTGCTAGGTTGGCCTTTCTTCTGACAGTGGTTACCTACAGAGGAGATAGCAGATTACAGACTCTCCTCGTTGTCTACGTTGGGAGACACACGGTGTTCACCTCATTCCTTTAATTGGCTTCCTGACGAAGGACCAGACGCCCTCACCTGATTCTTCTGATGTTTTGCACTCTCCGTCTCCTTACATCCTGGAGACAATGCGATGTGAAACTTTGGTGCCCTGTTTGTGTCCTGAAGCAGTAGTATGGCAGGGACAATAACCCCATCGCTTATCATTATCACAACGCCGTCCAGCCGTGTCAGTCACTTTTGCCTGTTAGATGGCTTCGGCGATTAGATTTGCTAATCCAGTCTGGCCATTAAGCTCTGATTAACACAGTCAACATTGATCAGGGTTCATGATGTAAAAGCAATATCTGCATCTTGGTTTTACTCTTGAGATGTTTCCATTGCAAACATCTGCAAAGCTGCATGTTGGAAGTCTCCCGTTACCTCCTGTAACTTGAGGGATGTCCTGCAGAGTGACACTGCAAATGGCAGGACAGTCCTACTGTCCGCATTGCAGAGGTCAAAGGAACCTCCTGTAGGACGGACGGATGACAAGTCAATGTGAAGTTCATTCACTATTTCTTAAAATTACAGTATACACTCTTCCTTGTTTATATGCGATAGTGTATTCTTGGAATTATATGTCGTTGCCAACCTTCCACCTAGACTGGTGCTACTCTGCCAATGCAGTGACTGTTCGGTTAGGTAGAGCGCTGTAGACTCCTCCCCCACGTTAAATGTGGGTCGTGTCTACTAGAGAATACCTACTCAAACAGTCCTCTCCTGTCTGTCCTCCCCACTCTGGCGCCGACCTTTTGAGTCGCTTTCGAAAAGAAGGATGATTGTGGCGGCAAGGCCGGGCTGCGTTGTGGGAGGTCAGGGTGTACCACAGGTGATCAAATCTTTTCAGCTAGTAAATAACTCACACATGGGAAATTTGCATAGGTAGTGACTGTTTGGGTAAGTATTCTCTAGTAGACCCGACCCACACTTAATATGGGGGAGGAAATGTCAGGGTTGTTCAGCATACAAGAATGTTTATTGTCATCTTGACGTTGAATAGGAAACAGCCAGTAACTTGAAAACAACAGGAATATGACTGAAACTACCAGTAAAACATGACAAACAGCTGAAAAAGGCCAGAAAACTACATGTACTGGAAAACAGTGCAAAACACATGACAACACACAAACTTACAAGACAAACACCCTTAAAACTACCGGAAAACATTCCAAATGACCAGAAACAATGGAATAAACCCACAACTATGAGGTTAATACATATAGCAATTGTGCCAATACGAATCCACCAAATATACAAATCTCTTTCAAACACACAGTTGAATTTACTTCCCCAAAGTTTTTGAGAAGGCTGCAATGTACAAATTGTTGCCTTTTCGCAGCAGTTGCTTACTTCCTTTGGAATTGGATTAGATAACTTAAATAATATCTACCATTGTGCCAGTTAATGACTACTGTGGTCAGGGTTGAAGGAATGGGGCCTCTCCGTGGATTTGTTTTTGAATTTGTTTGTGTTTTTTGTTCTTGTTTTTTTAATCTACATGTACATGAATTCTACATGAATTCTCAGACTTCTACTCCTCTTTGAATTAATCTCCCACAACTGCAAATTTGAAAGAAAGTGAGACTGGCTGTTGGCCTAATGATTGATTAGGCAAGATCATACGACAGATCATTTGGCGGATTGAAGGACTGTACCTTTTAGCATCTCTACATAATAGAAAAATTAAGTACATCTAATCAAACAGGTCAATTAACTGGTTTTAATAATAAAAACCACCTTCATATACTTGTCTACATGCATGTTTTAACCCTAACTGCCTAGGCTCTTTTGGCTAGGATACACCCTTAATCTTTCAAAATCCTCCAATTGCCCCGTGAAAAAAACTGGGTACAGCCTCAGTCCTCAAATATTCTTCGATATTTCTTGAATATGTTCTGTGGAGGGATGCCCACTGCCTCAGTGCTTCAAAATCCTCCGGCAGTTCCTCTCATTATGTTGAGGCAGTTTGAATAATACATGTACCCTGGAGCAGTATTGAGGATTTCACAAAATATGGGCCTGAATTTATGCATGGCTGAACATAACCCAAGGTCTTACCCTCAACCTTGAAACAGTGTATCCTTCGCAATCAGCAATGCAATTTTGCCATGCAAAAATGGCTTAAAGAAAAACCCCTAATGAGGTTTCAGTTTTAAAAGACATTTTTTTCACTCACTTGCCAACAGAAAAGAGGGCTTTCTGAAAAATTTTCAGCTTTTTCAAGCACTGCCGAATATCTCAGAGTTAAATGGATTTTACAGTCATCTAGTTTCATTCATTTGATCACTATTCATTAAGTTTTAATAGAAAGTTATCAGTTTATGTCAACAAGAATAAAATAAAAGCCTGTTAACTTATGGTTATTAATAAAATTGTATGCAGTATTCTTTGTGAAAGATTAATTGTTGCATAATAAATAATGTGATTTCAAAAATATACGTAACTCTTCTGCGGTTCATGCAACAGAACCTGTAAGCGCCACATGGAACCAGCCTCTTTTTGTCAACACAACTACAATTTGTCTCAGTCTCATAATATTGTTACTGTTTTGTAACAGGCCAGAGTAGCCTAGCATAAAAAAATCTTTGAATAACGACTATTGAAAAAAGGGCATTTTATTGCAGAGATAGGTGCATGTAGGCCTACACTGAAGACACCATATAATCAGGAGATATACATGTACTGTACTCATCCATCATTACTCTGAAGATTATAGCTTTGTAAAATAATCATTCATTCGTAGGCCTTGATGCCTTGTCTGAAGCCCTTTTTCTCAGAAAGGGTTGTAGGTACATTTAAACAGAAAGATACTCAACTGCCGTTTTTTTCTAATACTTGATGAAATCCCCACCCTCTTTTCAAAAGTGTATGCCTGGGTGTAACCCATGATCCCCTTTTTCGGAAACAGAGGGTCGAATTGATTTCTAATTATGAAATGCTCGACCCACCCTTCCTCTGCAAATAAAAGAAAGGTTGCATGTATTTCTAAAAGTGATGAATGCCGTAACCATCTTTTTTCAGGAGAGAATTATGCATGCCAAATTGTAGACAGATTTCGACCATTTTTCAAAATCTTCACTATTCTCTAAATACAAGAGTGAAACACTTTATTCTCAAAAAGAGTGAGTCTTTATGAATACTCCAAAAGGGTGAAACTACCACATTGCTGTTTTCTGTTTTTGTTTTATTTTTCCGGTAGTTTTACAGTTGTGTTCCATTAGTTTTCCGGAGTTTCCCAGTAGTTTTCCATTGTTGGGATTTTGGTTGTTTTCTGGTATTTTCGGTCTTTTCTGGAAAGTTTCCAGTGTGTTCCAGTACTTTTCTGGTGTTTTTCCAGTATATTTCAATGTTTTTCAATAAATTTCTGGTGTTTTCAGGTATAGCTATCAGGAGGTTTTCGGTAGTTTTCACAAGTTTTCTGGTAGTTTGGCATATTTTGTAGATTTTTGTTGGTTTTTTATTTTTTCTGTGTTCTTCAATAGTTTGCTGGGGTTTTTGGTAATTGCGAGTGTTCTTCTGGTGTTTTACTGCATTTTAAAGAGTTTTTCCAATTTTTTGTGCTTCTGGTTTGTTCTGGTAGTTTTCTGGTGTATTTTCAATTTTTATTAGTAGTTTTCTGCTGTTTTAAGGTGGTTTTCTGGTTTGTTGTTTCCAGCACACATGTACTCTGTGTTTTCAAGTGTTCTTCTTTAGTTGTATTTTTCAGTTGTTTTCCATTTCTTCTTATTAATCTCTTACTACAAATCAGTGGTGAAGCTACATATAGGGGTCTCAATATGGGGTTGACATGGGGCCAGGGAACTGGATGTTGCTAGCCCTGAGGGATGTTTCTCCATCTACATTTACGCCACAGTGTGAAAACTGAATACTGTGCTGTAATCTTCCTGACAATGAATGCATATGACAAATCTATTAAAAAACGTCTGTTCTATGAATTTACTTGTGAATTTTGCACCAACAGTTAACCTGATGTCAAATGGTTTCTTAAAAAATAATTTAATATCATCATATAACTATCCAACTTTCACATACTGCACTTAAAAACCAAGTCAGTCAAAAGTTATGTTGTGGGAGATATGATGGATGGAAAATGTGACCTGTCACAACAAAATGAGTGTTAAGTCGCACTTCAGGTATTTCTTCTCATGTGAACAGAAATATATCAAGCAATGTGAACAGCACCTTTTTATGTAGTAAAGAGCAAAAACAAAAACCTCTTTAATTGATTTCATATGATTCAAGAGACTCATGCATAATGCTTGTTGGATTCAGAATGATTAGGGTTAAGGAACAAGAATACCAGATAGAATGACTTATGGTGAAAGGCACAAAGTGATTACTACTGCAGTAATCCATGTCACATCTGAGCTGAACACTCAAAGTTCACACTTTGAGTGTTCAGCTTAGATGTGACACCGGTAGATTTACTGTAAACAAAAAAGAAAAGCACATGCACTTTAAACATCTAATGTAAACAAGTAATGGCACAGCCTGGCAACCGTTTCACAAATCAAGTTCAATACCTGTGATAAAAGAGCACGCTAGTTACCATCCCCTGCAAGGTGCACAACCTGAATTATCCTACACCACGCTACAGTGGTCATCGAAACACAAAGTATAAAAAGTACCCATGTGTGAAGTAATTCACAAAGCTATCACTTGAACAATCTCCGCAAATTTCGGTACATGTAGATACATGTATATAAGGATGATGATGATGTGTGTAGTTATCAGCTGATCAAAGAGTACATGTATCAAGAGCAAAACCTTGAAATTGTTCTAGAATAATTAGTACAGATGTAAATGTAAATTTGAATGTTTACCTAATAACTTACACTGGACACGAGTGAATGTTACAAAGATCACTTTATTTAACTCTTTGTATTCCAAGTTTAACTATCACTGTTGGCAACTCTGTTGAATTACCGCCCAATGAATGGTTATTGGTCCAGATCTCTTGTTTTGATATCTTCTGACATTTGGATGAGGACCTTTAAAAAGTAGAAAAACAAAAAAAAAATTAAATGTCAATGAAATGGGCATTCTTTCAATACATTTAGGAAATAAACACCTACTGATGATTCTCAAGATATGAACTACATGTAAAACAGGTGTTAAACACAAGATTTGGAGTCTCATTCAAATTTTCTAGAAACTGCAGTTGATGTGAAATAAAATCAAATAGTAGTAGAACTGCCTGGTCTCTCGTGGACATTGAGATATGTTCCAAGAAGGTGTATACCAAATTTCCTTGGAATTGGCCGACCGTTTTTTTTACACTGTTTTGAGTGAGACATTAGTTTGTTAGTTAATTTTTTTTTCAAAATGTCCTCTCCTGAACATGGTATTTCTTCCAGAATGAAAAGAAATGAAATGTAACTCATTACCTGTCAACACAATGCTACACACTCTAGTAACCTGATATAAAAATATTGTACTGCAGTGATCAAAGTAAATAAGATATAAATGCTCATGAATATGCCATGCAAACGTTAGTTAAAAATGTCCTTTCCTGAACATGGCATCCCATGATTTGCATAAAGTTTAAAGTAATTTTTTTTTGGGGGGGGGCATTAACTGGTAGCTTGGCATACATGTAGACTTACAAGATCAAACAGACTATAGAAGAAATCAGACTTGAATCATGCTTGCTGTCATGGCATTGTCATTAAACTTCATTGTCCTTTCCTGAACATTTAGTTCAACAGAGTATCCAGTTAAGCCACTGTTGCTTAAATTTGATGAAGTGTACATGTACATGTATGCTTATATTGTCTGTAGTGTTTGTGTTTTAAAATTAAAACCAATTAATTGGCCAGAAAATGCTGGTATTTTGTTTTGGGGGTCATTTACTGGAGCATTATGTCCACATAATATGAGTAATATATGCCCATATCAATTATCCATCTAATTCACACTTAATTCAAATATTTGTCAGAAATTGGCTGATTTATAGTTTCATAGAGGCCCATTCACAAAATTAATGCATCAGTTTGACCTAATTTCAGTAAGATTTACTGTTTTAGACAAGCTTTGGAGTGTTCAGGAAAGGACATCTTTTTAACAAGTTTAAAACCATCTACCTACACAGGTTTTAAACATTACGCTCTGTGTTCACAGCTATTTCATTGGTTGTGAATTTAAAAGAGTTTACTTTCTAGAATTCAGAGCATGTAACAACAAAGTCAGACTGAATTACATGTTAGAATGTTTGTCAGATTTCAGGAGAGAAATATACAAATACAGTTATGGTGACACACTAGGTTAGTGTGTAGAGGGTTATGTTTGTGTGTTGAAATTACTTACAGTAGTTACCACATTAAACATTGTTAACCCTACCCCCAGGGACTATTGAAATCCTGCATTACCTTGTTGGGTTCAGCATGGTTAGGGTTAAAAGAGTGTCCTTTCCTGAGCTTCGATAATTTAATGTCTTGTGTCACAATTTTGAAGTGGTATTTGCTAGTTATCAGAATCAAAACTTCATGACACTTGTAGCTAAATTGATGAGGGTGCTACTCTTCAGGAAATTTATGGAATCCATACCGCCATAGACATGATAAGAGGAAGTACAGCATACTGTGCAGCAGCATGCACAGTGATTATTGTAGGAAAGTGTTGGAATGGGTATCTTGTTCTAAACATACATGTAATTGATTTCTGTATTTTAAAGAAGTTCTTAAAAAATTTTATCTGAAAGTTCATGGCAGAAGTTAAGTTGCTTAGGTTGACAATCTTTAAAATGATCGCGCAAATAATTTGTTCCTGCACAGTTTATGTATTCATGCGTATGCATTTCTTTGTTGGGGTTCCCATAGGCCAACATCAGTACTTATGTCACTGTTTTAAAGTTGTGGTTTTACCATCACATGATTAGTAAATCATTCTACTGATGGCCTCCATAGCCATTACTTCAGTCTACTTCATTATTACATCTACATGTATAGGAGAGCGACAATATTCATGATATTCTACACCTTGTTAAATATTGTGTCCATTCCTGAACACATGTACACAGCAGCTAGCTAGAGCATAACAAGGTACAAAATTATCTGCCTCACAATATGTACATGTAACTCCCAACTTCTTAAAACCATTATTCTCGAACATATACATGTACTTTACTCTCTTGTACTTTTGGTATTTCTGTATGTGTAGTTTGTGGATTTATACGTGCGTAGTAACATACATGTAATTACATGTACATGTATGTGGACCATATCACACGTTTA
The DNA here is from genome assembly GCF_054643075.1 of Acanthaster planci. Classification (NCBI taxonomy): domain Eukaryota; kingdom Metazoa; phylum Echinodermata; class Asteroidea; order Valvatida; family Acanthasteridae; genus Acanthaster; species Acanthaster planci. The sequence goes on along the minus strand of NC_141783.1, from coordinate 9,294,864 downwards.
CCAGTTTTATTTTGTACTTTTACAGCAAAACATGTTCAAGTGATTATACTGGTCCTGTCAGTCCATCTAATTAGCTTTATGAGAAAATTTCTCAAAATGTTGCTCTATAGGATCAAACATGATGGAAGGTAGCATTATGTTAAAATTGTGTCCTTTCCTGAACAAAATGAACTGTTTTCATTGCATCAAGAAAGGCCACCATAACTCTTGAATGCAGTAACCTAGGAAAAGAATTCTTTCATCTGTTCTCCCATATATGTTGCACTTGGACAAAGGAGAATATAGTGAGCAGGGTGCATGATTTTCTGAATTAGCTGAAATGACAGGCATGACAGGTGGTGTTTTAAGAAAAATGAGAGTAAAAAAGTAAAAAACTTAATAATATTATTAGAGTAAAAAAAGATTTTGGACTTCGACAGCCGCCAGCTTGCTACCGATGCTAAGCGTGTCCGCATTCTTAAGGAACTGAGAAAAAGATTTGCTATTTTAAAACCTGACAAAGGATGTGGTGTTGTCCTAATGAAATCCAGTGACTACATTGATGCTCTGTGCCATTTATTCTCGGACCCTAGGAAGTTCAAAAAGTATAATGGTTCAATAACTACCCAGCTTCAGACTCTACAGACATACCTACGAACTCTTCACAACAGGAAAGAAATCAGCGATGAGGAATACAAAGCCCTTCGACCCGTCTCAACCATGCCAGCACGAGCCCACGGACTTCCTAAAACCCACAAAGACTTTGAGGACATCCCACCACTAAGACCAATTATTGACACTAATGGTACTGCATATTATTCTGTTGCCAAATTTCTAGCCAACCTTCTTAATCCACTCACTACCAATGATTATGTGTTGAAAGATTCCTTCGATGCTGCTCAGCGTATTAGAAACATCCCTTCTCACTTGCATACTGATGGATTTAAATTTGTTTCCTTTGATGTTGTTTCATTGTTTACAAATGTACCTATCACTAAGGCTATAGACATAATCCTTCATCAAGTCTATGACAAAAACCTGATATCCACCGATTTAAAGAAGAACACCCTCCGCAAGCTACTGAGGGACACTTGCACCAAAACCGTATTCGCATGTAATAATGAATTGTACCAACAGACTGATGGCGTTTCCATGGGATCACCACTAGGACCAGTCTTAGCCAATATATTTATGACCGAACTAGAGGAAACAATTATCCCTAAGCTTGAAGATGAAGGTATTATCAAGTTTTACACACGCTTTGTTGATGACACACTTATCCTTGCTAAGCCTGTAAACTTTGACAGAATCCTGAAAGCACTGAATTCATTTCATCGGAATTTACAATTTACATTTGAATCATTTGAAGGAACGAGCACTGTTCATTTTCTTGATCTTGAATTTAACTCCTGTGAAATGGGCATTTATCGTAAGAAAACACACACTAGGCAGTATGTTCACTTTGATAGCTTCACCCCCTGGAAGCAAAAAATCTCCTGGATACGTAGTTTATTTTCTAGAGCCCATAAGATCTGCACTCCTGGACCTCGTCTTCAACATGAACTGAACACACTTAAACGATACATGTCCTGGAATGGGTTTCCGCTGCATACAGTCAACAGCATCTTTAGGAAACTACACCAAAACCTGTCTAAAGCCGATTCACCCCAAATAAATGAGGATGCGGACATAGCCAAAATCTGGTTATGGCTACCTTTCACTGGAAAGGTAGGCCAAAACATAGTCCATAGTTACATCAACAAGATTAATCGACACCTCACTAAGAATGTCAAAATCATAATTATTTGGAAATCTAAGAAAGTGATGAATATGCTGCCAACTAAGGACCTGACTCCCAAAGAGTACCGTAGTTCTGTTGTATATCACTTTAAATGTCCAGGTTGCAACAACGATTACATTGGTAAAACTGACAGATGTCTAACCAACAGAATCAAGGAACACTCAACTGGGCCCAACATTGTAATTTTTGACCATATATCATCATGTGAAGGCTTTCACCACATCCTGGGGCTACTTAATCTTCCTATTCTTCTGGATACGGGCAAACAGGACAATTTTCAATTTTCCACCTACCAGTCATTGATACTTAGCAACACTAGCGTTATTGATTATTCTACACATTGGCTGGAATTGTTATTTAAGGAAGCTTTAGCCATCAGTCGCTACAAGCCATCTCTAAACACTGGATTAAGGGCCTCCAAAGAGCTTGCTTTGTTAGGCTAACTCTGTTTATTTCCATTTATGGGATGATTCACCTCACTTCTCCTTTGTTACATGTACCTTACTGCTGGCCTCCTAACACCTTGTTACCACTGGATTATAAGATGATGCAGTCTGTGAGCCATTCAATTCTTTGTTTACTGTTTAGACTCTCTGATTGGCCAATTACTCCCCCTCTGACTCATGTTATAAGGTTACAACTGCATGGTTTATCTCATTCCTGAAGATGTTCTGAATAAAGAACGAAATATTGAATCAAACATGGCTTTCATTAGTCTTTATGGAGTCTGCATAATATTGAGTAAAAAACTTAATTTTCCCAAAATATCAGAAAATATGCGTTGTTTTTTTACAGCATAACTTGCATTAGTGTTGAAGACATGACCAATTTTAAGCAACCCCAAACATGTCTGGAATGTGGAAATAGCAGTATATGATATATACCTTCAGTTGACAAAGTTTATGAAATGCCAAATGCAAAGTGTCTTAAAATTAAAACATTCCAGGTTTAGGCCTTGAAATTAACATTTTCTTTTACCTTTATTCATACACTTACAATAGCCAAACACGGTTTATTGATACTTTTTCATTTTGGACCTATCAATAGACTTTTTTGCAACATTCCTGTGAAACTGCCCAATATTCAATTGAAAAAGGACAGTTTTGTGTGACGGCAAAATAGGAAATGTCTTAACTTGGATATGGGCGTTATACCTTCTTTAAGAACTGTAAGATTTGTATAAACCTTACAGTTCTTGAAGTAGTGTAAATGGTTAATGAAGACAATGTCCAACCTGAGGCTGAGCTAAGGACTACCCATACAAAATGTATTAATTGGAAGAAAAACCAAACCAATCAATCATGGCAACTTTTGTTTATTTTCAATGTGTAACCTTACTAGTGTCTTGGTTAAACAGCTAGCCTAGGCCTACCGTATTTGACTGCATTTCCATGATGTGAAATGTTAAGAGTCTTATATTTAGGGTGCCCTCCTTTATTTCTGATTACTTAGACTGGCCTTTTTACCCATAGTGCCTTACAGACAAAAGGTCATACAAGACCTACATTGTACATGTACCTTTGCAAAAAATGTCAATCAAATGGGTTTATAGCACTACACTGACGTTGTGCACCACTGTAAAAACAGGGTGTTGGTAAAAGTCAGAGGTACATGTAGCCAGAGGTACATGTAGTTGGAGGTACATGTACATGTACAGAAGGAAGTTATTTTTTTATCTTTTCATGAACAATAATGATCATAAATATCCTCATTTGTATAGCTTGTCAGACTGGGGGTATAATCAACTGCACCTGCAACAGTATTCACACGATTTTACTCCAAAAATTATGGAAAAATGACAAAGAATTTCTTTAATTAATACCTATGCATGAGGTTCATGTTTTTTGTTTCCTTATTTACCCACCCTTACGACTGTAAATCATCCTTAATTGAACGAAACGCCAGGCCGGAGTTAGCAATAAACCAACTCTACACTGAATCGATTTCTGCATGTGTATGGGTCAACCCGGCGGTGGAGTAAAAGTAGTTCAAACATATGCTACTTGAAAAATTATCCAAAAATTACAAAATGTCTGAAATGAATGCCACAAGTGTTTTTCTCTTTCTTTATTGACCAAAACGTCCATAAAATGTTCTCTATGGCATAGCATGTCAGGCGGGAGGTAATACATGTTTTGTAATATAAAAACTATGATTTGGTACAATGTACATACTGTACATGTATAGGATGACCTGGAAGTTGATTTGATTTAAAGTACATGGAATTCAAACTACAGTAACTTGAAAAATCATCGAAAATGACAATATTTAGAATGAATGCTTACAGAAGAGGTCATTGTTTTATTTCTTTAAATTTTAGGGCAATTGTGTTTGTGTGTTTACATGTACATGTCCAGTGCATGGCAGCGCTAAAAAGGTGTAACAATAAATGTGTATCAGGGCAGGCTGGCAGGGGGTCACAGGGTCATTGCAACAGGTAACTTGTGAATTGTTGTACATTGTAAAACATTGTTACACATTTTGGGTAGGTACATGTAGGTGAAAAGGAGAGGCAGTGAAGGACAGGATAAAGGAGACAGGGGTAGAGATGTAAAGTGGTTAAACTGGGGAGCCAAACAGATGAGGGACTAAGGAAGTACTAAAAAGCTGTTTGTGTGATATTAACCCCATTAATTTCCTTCAATGGAACTCTTGCTCACAACAGAGTGAATTTTGTTAGCTTATTGCTACAAAACTGAAAGTAAAACTTGCTATGGAGCTCCTTGTCAATCATTGTTGAAAATCTTTTTGGATTCTTGTGGTTTGTTACAATCATCACCGATATAAGAAGTGGACCATGTTGCCTCCATCAAACTATTTCTGATATTTACCAAGTACTGTAGGTCATGGTGTCGTCACCATTTTGAGGTTTGGCGAGATATATGTACGCTAGTAGTGCATAGTAACAATCGCCTCTTCTACAAGCTCTGCATAGGCAAATCTGTTAAAATTTGAGCGATCCAGTTCTGCACTCTTTGCATTTTTGCTTGTGAATACTTCTGGTAATTGCCACTATTACTATTGCATGCGCTGCGGCACATACAACATTGTACAAAGATGCCACACTCGTTTCCATTCTTCTGGTGGGGTTCATCAGTCGGCACAAAAACATGCTAATCTGACACGGAAAAGGATTTTGAATACGTTACAGCAAGAAAAGTGTTGTACATGTCTGTGAATAAGACTGCAGATTGCATGTTTTCTCCATGCAAGGAGTCCACAATAACCAACTGTCGTAATTTTCTTATTATGACCAATAGTATCCAGTGGTTACCGTGGACTATCACAGGCCAAAGCCAGACATCTTTCTCAAAGATGCAATGCGCAAGGGCCCACTTTATGACAAATTCTACTTCACCCTCTTCCCATGTGAGAAATGCATGGGAATCTGCAACAAGGAATGTAACAGAGCTGTCAGGAGACTGTTGAAGGTAACACTTGCTTATAAATGCCAAAATAATGGCTTCTGTTAATCAGCCTGTGAGCAACAGCAAAGCCAAGTCGGTGGAATTTACTTGAAATGGCCCAATGTGTTTTTTGAGTGGGACCTGTATCATGGTCTATCCGAGACTCTGATTTAACACTTGGTGTTGATGTTGTCAAAGGAGTGAAGTGATCACCAAGTGGAGATGGTGGATTGGCAGGGCACGATGGTGAGGATGGTGGACAGAAATCATCCATATTCCATGTGTCCTCCATCATAGTTGCTTCTATCGAGTCAGGGGCACAACTGACATCCAGATCATCAATTCTGGGCTTTTTACGACTAGATCTCTTCTTTTGGCACTTTGACCTCCTTAATCTAGACAGATTGTTATGTCTTGTATCGGTTACCCCAGGAGCTAAGCCGACAGCTACCGGTAGGCGGCATGTGATTGTATGGTAACAGGTACAGTACCCTTTTAGAGGCAAGGGCATGATTCTTTTGGGAAAAGCGTTACAGAATATGAAGTTCCCTTTGCTTCCCTGCACTAGGAAAACACTCTGCTCAGCAACACACGTGATTTTTTTGTTTTGGATGACCATCTTGGCCAGACTTACATGTACAAGTAGCTGGCTTTTGAAGCTGCTTCTCTGGTGGGATTTCATGCTTGAGTTACTGTAGTTTGGCGTCCATCACAACCGTGTCTAGATTGTTTTCCATGTATGGAAATACTGTTTGGGATCACTGAATTTAAGCTCTTTCTTCAAGCAAAAGTTTTCACCTAAGGAACAAAACCAGCGCAGGATTTCATTGTAGTAGATGTTTTGTAGAAAGAACAAAATCAACACAATGTTGTCTAGACTGACTTCCTTGAGTTCTAGTACACATTTCATTACTACATTCAAGCTCTCGCTTTGGTTTGTTGTCATGCCAGGATCGTCTGTGTACCCCCCCAGCCGTTTTAGCACCCACTTGCCAGCGGACAACAATATTGCAGGTTCAATCTCGAGGTCAAAGTAATTGATAAATGCCTCACTCCACTTTACCTTCAGTGTATCACGAACCTGAAAGTATTTTTCTTTGGTGTTAGAGAGAAGAAGTTGCTTCACATGGTGTCTGTTGGCCTGGCGGTCTCCTGCCTGCTCACCTTTGCGTAACTGAGGGCATAATTGCGTCTTGACAACCTCAAAGAAATCCCCATGATTTGCTTCCAATTTTTTTCATGTATTAAGACAGCAACTGGAATCAGTGGTTCACTGGCAAAAGAGCCATGTTTCACAGTAAGGGCAGAAATATAAAAATCACTCAAGTTGAATGTGGTGTCATACGGTATGAGACTACAAGTACATGTAAGTTCATTGAGGATTTCTGTGTACCTGCTTTCTTGGCATGGTCTTTCAGCACTGAGGGAAATGTTCTCACATGCGGACGGGTGGGATGTTTCTTAGAATTACCATGAGGAGAGATAGATTCCTTCAAAACCACTTCTTCATTACCAAGGTATTGTATCAAAACTAATGTGCAAACCAATGCAAAGAACCAATTCAGGAAGCATCTGAAACTGGTCTATGAAATCACCAAGTTAAGTACGTACATGTACATGTTGTATAACCAGCCAGCCCTTTAACTTCTCAAATTGCACATTGTTCCTCACCTGTGCAGTATCCTTTTTAGTGCAGCACTTGCACATTGAAAGAGGGACATTTTTGGACATTAAATCCCTGTACATCTTGTGAGGATTTCTGTGAACCTGCTTTCTTGGCATGGTCTTTCAGCACTGAGGGAAATGTTCTCACATGCGGACGGGTGGGCTGTTTCTTAGAATTACCATGAGGAGGGATGGATTCCTTCGAAACCGCTTCTTCATTACCAAGATATTGTATCAAAACTAATGTGGTTGGACCATGCACTATCTGATATGCATGCCTAGTAACAGTGTCTGGACCACCAGAAGAGTACATGTACCGGTAGGTCGTACCTACGGCCTACATGTACATACATGTATATATGTACGTGACTTTTGTAGCATTGTTGAAAATGATCAGAAAACATAAATCGGAGTGTTGCACTTTAATTGACTCTATTTAAACCATTACATGTATACATGTGATTGCTTTTTTGTGTGGAAGACTTCAAATTAGTTATAAACTATGGAAAAACTGTAATTCTGCTGTGAGCTTTGTCCAACCATAAATAACCTAAAATACGGGACTGTACATGTACATGTACATGTATTTCCCCAAGAAGATGTACAACTTGTGGCCCTTAGGAAGTGCAGACACTGACAAATTGGTATCTTTGCTAAAAACTCTATGATTCCTGAGGTCTTTTTGGGTTGAGTCTTGACTTGGTTGCCAACCATTTGGTCTTCAGTCTTCTGTTACAACCAGTGGTCTTTATTGATTAGCCTTTTTGATTACAAGATCTTGGTAAATGATTTTTTTTTTAAGTAAATGATTGAATCTACTGTAATTTTCCATTTTCTACCTAGACAGCTGTTAACAAGTTAACATCCAGCCTTTTCCTACTTATTCATCTCTTTGCCATCAACCTTTCAAGATGACATCACTAACTGATTAAGAGAAGAGTTACAATGTATGCATCCAAAAATTGGTAAGTTTGTTTCCATTTCTGGGCAGTGTAGGATTTTAATTACAGCTCATATATGAAAAGTATTCGAGTTTCATTAATGAATCCTGAAAGTTTATTTTCCCTTTGTCTCAGTCACAAAATTAAGAGGGAAAAGTTTTAATTTATTATATTTTTGGTCAGTTGCACAAATTTTCCTTTGTTCCCAATTCATCACACTTGCCTTTCTCATCTTGAGAAATGGATAACAGCTCAAATGATCTCAGAGGGATGTACTGTTTTGGCTTGTGCATCTCAACCAACCCTGTAAAATCATGCTTCTGATGTGTTAAACCGTGCTTTGTAGCATGGTTGGCTGATTTAAATCATGTTGGTTTAAATCACTGATTTTCATCACAATTTCAGTCCAGTGACTTATTTGAACAATTACTGATTTAATGCACTCTTTTGTAAATACCGGTATCTCCTTTTCCAAAGCAATTAAACCAACCGACTCCTTCTAATTGCCAAGTACAACATGTTATCGACACATTCAGATATCCTTTCATTTCATCAGCATTTGACTGAACAGAACTTTGGATTTGAACAAAGTTGATTGATATTGTCCCAGTAAATGTTTGAAGGTCATGTGATTATCTGTCAAGCCAAGTGCCTCTTGGAGAGACTGTGTATGGAGAGTGAACTGTTTACACTCAAGCATGAAATGCTACTAGTACCAAATATCTTCAGTGGTACGGCATTGAGGTATTTGTTATGGAGGAGTTTTGAGTCCTTTGAAGCCTGTACATGTACTGTTACATGTACCTACCAGTACCGGTAGACAAAGTCTATTGGGCAATTCCATATGGGAATTGAGAAAAATGACAAATGCTACAGCTGATGGAATAAAAATTAAATTTACTGTGCGTTGTCAATAAATGTACACCTGGAATGGAGCCAAAAATGTTTTTGAAAATAAGGCAAAGTAAAAAAAAAGTTTCGCATCCAGATTTTTGAAAAAAACAAAGGAAGTGGGGCTTTTTATTTCGTATTGTTTTTCGAGATAGCCGCCATTTTAAAATTTCCTGCAACCGTAAGTGTTTCCACTCTTCAAAGACATGTTAAAATGAAAGACAAGTTGGACAAAAGAACTGAACATAATATTTACAGTGTCATTTAGTGTTGGATTGGTCTACAATGAACAGGTTTAGATGCATTTGCTTTAACAGCCAAAAGTCAAGATTTATTTTGGATGAGTAATTTTACAGATAAAATCAAGCACCAAATGTCAACTCTCAAAATCTACAAGTGTAAATGCCAAGCTATAGATAAAAATGTGTTTGTGCTTTTCCATAAACATGTGAAGATTAATTGAAAATATTTGAGGTAATTTTTTTCTTTACATTTTTGTCAGTTTACTTTTGGAAGTCTTATTTTTCTACTACTGAGATTTTACCTTTGGAACATGCCCCAGAGGTTGGTTCCACAAGGTTGACTAGACATGGTCAACTTCATGTACATGTACCTTGCATTCGAATGTGGTCAGTCCAACTGTTGTTAAAGTTCTACACTTACACTGTACACGTACACGCACATGTACATGTAGATATGTTTGAGATCAAATCACTCTAGATGTCTGCATTGTAGTTGACTGCATTCCAGTTCTTGATTGTAATAATACATACTGTACATGTTGCTGCATTGACCCATACATGTACATGATTTTAGTTTGTGTAATTCCGTTACCGTGTTTAATGTACATGTACATGTATGCCGTTGGATACGTGGAACAAGTCCTACCCCACACAGTGAAGCAAGATTAAGCAGTTTGAAGCTGACAAATGTATTTGAAGCAACTGCCTTGTTTCTGATCACAACTCGGGGTTCAGAAGTTGGAAATTTCATGTTCTTTTCCAATACACCCTTGTTGCTACATGTAGGTGTAAAAATTGTAATAACTTTCAGATAGGTATACAGATGCATTGTTTTATGGTTTATGTTTAGGTATTATGGTTTATGTTAGTTAAAGCTAAAAAACATGCCCGGATTAAAAAATAAGAAAGATCGCTATTCAAGTGGTAACGGAATTACAAAAAAAGGTAACGGAATTACATATGTGAAATGTACTTGTACATGTACATTGAAAAATGCCAGTGATGGAGTATGGAATATTTGTACGTACCGGTATTGGCCCAGAGAAGTTGAGAGGACATGGGAACACAGATTTTGGGTAACAACAAATACAAATGTTATGGATTTACAGGAATTGCTATGGGGCCCCAGAAACACCTTGAACGATACACAAGTAAAGGCAACAATAATACATGTACTGTAGCTATTAGCAAAGTACACAGTGTTAACAATGTAGCACCGCTATAACGGAGAACTTCTCCATAGCGTCATGAGCAAGAGACGCCGGGTTTAACGACGCAAAGTAACGGGCAAGAAACGCCGGATCTTGTAATGCATGTGTAACGGGCAAGAGATGCTGAAACTCTAACAAATAGATAATGGGCAAGAGATGCCAAACCTTTAACTGGTGGCCAGTAACCAAGAGACTATGTATGCAGTAAGTCAACAGAATGTTTGCCCCCATCCCAACCGCCCAAGGTACGGGGGGAGAGGCCACCCCTCGACTGGGGATTTTAGGCCCAGAACAGGACATGACTTGAGCCAAACAAGTTCCGACATTAGGAACTTGCCCAACCCCCCTCCCTTTTTTGATCTCAAGCCAGTAACAACCCCCACCCCACTTACGAGGGAATAACAACATACGGACAAAGGTGCACATGCTAGGGCTTGGAAATGCGAGGTGGGTGGAGGAGGGCCTCAGGGTTGTGTTTGAAGAAGGTTATAGCGGCAACTAAGTTCTGGCAGAACAATTTGTTGCCTAGCTGTAAGCCATCTCACCAGAAGATGCAGTGTTGGCTAGGGTTGATACTGTCAGAATGAACTATGGCATGGGCCTTTCCCAGATGTCTGCACAGCCTATGAGCATATTTATTAAGGGCATTGACATTTCTCTGGCTCATTCCAGGGCGTTCCTCATTAAAGTAAAAAAGGCGCAACAGAATGTCTGACCATATGATGATAGTGTTGGGGAGCAAATGACGAATGCCTTTGAGGCCCTCCTCCATGCTCTCCCGGATCTCCTTCACTGGTGTGATAAATAGATAATTAGCCACCGCTTGGGGGTGCTGTCGCGATACATCACTGGTGCTACTTGTGCTTGAGCATGGCTCGGGCGCCCGTCGGGATGTGCCGGATTGTAGGCCGAGCAGACTCCACAAAACTCGCGACTGGGTCCTGGTTTGGCTTGAAGGCAGAGACTTCCTGCGTCCCGCTTGGTCTTCCTGGTGCTTCCTTTTCTTCCCTCGGCCTCACCTGTTAATACGGCCATGGAGGTGTCAAATTGCTGGAAATAACAGGTAGAAACTGGCAAGCGTTTTTTTTATTTCAAACTGTACACGCTCGGCGAAAGAGGAGAAGTGTGGCAAACTTGCCCAAACAACCAGCCAGCATGATGTGTGCAACGTCTGATTGGTTGCGGTGCAGCCGTTTTGGGGAATGGGCTAAACTTGAGCCGCACACGCAGCACGAGCAACTTCACTGGTATCATAAATGCTCTCACCCCTCTGACCCAAAGGGGGATCCCCGGAGACAGGCTCCTGGGAACCGTATTAATACTGTTGCGTTCCCCAAATATCATGTCGATGGCAGCATGGACTTTATCAGTGTCTACGGGGTGTGATATTTGGGGTCAACAATTTATTAAAAGGTGGACGTGAAATAAGGGCTTTGGGTAACAGTCAAACTGTATTGTTGGTTTATTGCTCTCACTTCTCACTTCTTTTCTTCAAAGTTCAATGTAGGTTTGAAGAAGGTGTAGCTTTACATAATCATTACCAGCACACTGTCGTAAAAGTTGGTACCTTAATACTTCTACACAAACACCCCTTTCACAAGGGGTTTGTGCACAAACCCTGTCAGACCGCAAGTATCTACTCCAAACCACGTTCAGTTAACTCGGCAGCCACAGGGGAGTTCAGAGTCAGTGACTGCTGAAACCGCAGAGTATGCTGAACACAGTATACAGTACATTTGTTTATGCATGCTCACAGTGCACATTGATTATGTCGGTGACCAGGATGGTATCAGAAGGCTGTTTCAATCTCTTCTCGTTTTAACCCTCCACTTTTCTGTCGGTTGTAAAAAAATGTAAATGCACGATGTTTCGTCATGGGTGTGGACAGTTACTGTTAAATAAACTTCATGCAGCGAGGATTTTCTGCCAACATTTTCACCAGCTTGATTGCCCCAACCTCGTTTGTCACAAATCATCCTGTTTGTTTTCGTTTAGTTGTATTTATAATTTACAAACCGTGATCACAGAAATTTATGAACATTATAACGCCAACTTTATTAGTTCCTTATCTCATTATCTCAAGATCTCATCTCAAGATCGAAGACGACGCAAAAAAAGGTTGGAACCAGCTTGATTGCCCCAACCTCGTTTGTCACAAATCATCCTGTTTGTTTTCGTTTAGTTGTATTTATAATTTACAAACCGTGATCACAGAAATTTATGAACATTATAACGCCAACTTTATTAGTTCCTTATCTCATTATCTCAAGATCTCATCTCAAGATCGAAGACGACGCAAAAAAAGGTTGGAACCATTTGACACTTTCAGAATCAAGGACTTGTTGCAAAGGAAAATTTTTTATTCAGGCAAGAACGCCAAAGACGAGCAATATCGCTGACAGCCTTTCTAAGATGATTGTTTGGAGGTAATTCCCTCCAGAACGATAGCAGCGTTGCAGAGTCAGAAGACGTTAAACAACGTAGAAATGCTGTAAAATCAAGATGTATACGTCTTCTTTCATTTTCAAAAGAGCCAGCAGGTAGAGACTTTAATAGCGACCACGAGACAGGCCTATGAATGATAAACCAGCCGAAAATTACACTACGCCTAACATACAAAACGAGCAAGAACAACAAGGTAGAAATGAGACTGATCAGCTGGTCACCTCCGGACAGGAGAAGCACGTGATGGTGAGCAGGCCGCAAGAGAATTCCCCGACAACAATCCCCTGCTTGCAGAAATAGAACATAATCAAGCCATTCTTGACAGCTACAGAGTTCCAAGTTGGAAATGGTGCACTTCCACCTCACATCAGAAAGCGAGGCGCAGAGAGGAAAAGCAACAAGTCATTGCATAAGACAGTTACCGGTATTGAAAAAAAAATGTGACAACCCAGATCCCCGAAACTGTGACTACCGATCCAGAGAAAATGCCAAAAGATTACGGCAGTTTAAAATGTATCAATTTAAACTCTGTTTAATTTTTAATTTAGTTTGGAAATGTAAATTCAGTAAAACCTAATGTTTAAGGCGTTCACTTTTGCTGCTCTCTCAGCCCACTCGAATCCCCCTTTTTCTCCGCCAGCCAACTCTGTCTTACACGGTCAATCCGGCAAGGCAATTCGCATTCATTTCTCAGCCCACTTGCATCCCTTTTTTTTCACCAGCAACCAGCCCCGTCTGACACGGTCAATCCGGCGAGGCAATTCGCATCCCTTTCTCAGCCCACTCGAATCCCCCTTTTTCTCCGCCAACCAGCTCTGTCTGACACGGTCAAACCGGCGAGGCAATTTGCATCCCTTTCTCAGCCCACTTGCATCCTCTTTTTTCACCGGCAACCAGCCCAGTCTGACACAGTCAATCCAGTGAGGCAATTTGAATCGCTTTCTCAGCCCACTCGCATCCCCTTTTTTCACCGCAAACCAGTTCTGTCTGACATGGTCAATCTAGCGAGGCAATTCGCATCCCTTTTTCAGCCTACTCGCATCCCCTTTTTTACCCCCAACCAGTTCTGTCTGACACGGTCAAACCGGCCAGGCAATTAGCATCCCTTTCTCAGCCCACTTGCATCCCCTTTTTTCACCGCCAACCAGGCGAGGCAATTTGCATCCCTTTCTCTGCCCACTCGCATCTTTTTTTTCACCGCCAACCATCCGAGTCTGACACAGTCAAACCGGCGAGGCAATCAGCATCGCTTTCTCAGCCCATTCGCATCCCTTTTTTCACCGGCAACCAGCCCAGTCTGACACGGTCAAACCGGCGAGGCAATTCGCATCCCTTTCTCAGCCCACTCGCATCCCTTTTTTTCACCGCCAACCAGCTCTGTCTGACGCGCTTAATCCGGCGAGGCAATTTGCACCCCTTTCTAAGCCCACTCGCATCCCCTTTTTCACCGGCAACCACACTTCAACACAATTAAACAGAAAATGGGACTTTAAAACTGTCCACAATTAAAGGAAGCCTTAATTTCTTGAAATTGGGGACCCGGTCAACTGAGTCCTATTTCAAATATATAATTTGGAACATTGTTTTGCAAGAAAAATCCCATATAGATTCCATAAATAAGGTCTTTTGAATGAATAGAAACCGAATATCAGGAGTTGTACAATAGGGAAAACCATGTGATGAATGAGAACTTGAGATGTCAAAATGTAACAAATTTGACTGCCAGTTTCAGTCCTAGTCCTTTGTAATTACAGTCTTCAATCGTCATTGCAAGATCCTAATGGAATGATGTTCTTGTAGCTCTGTGAATGAAATAAGTCCCTCTTAATTCAGAACACTTTTACATTAAAGCTTATTTGATAAATTTTTGGACCCTTCATTAAAACCTTTGACTATACAAATACATAGTTGGGGGATGAATAACTGAGGCCCATACAGCTTTATAGAATTTATGTCCCCAGCGGATTTCAAATATTTTGGTATGGCAGAAACAGAGCCTTTAGACGGCCTTTTGCGGCTTTAGATAATTGATACAAGAAAAATTTCACTTATATTCCAATCCACGAGACATGTGGGTTTGATTCTCTTTTTCCATGCAATATACCGGTAGATAGACGGTTGTTTAAAAAGTCTGTTTCCTGGCAAATTTTTCTTTCTTCCTTAGTTTAAATTAATTTCTTTCTTTGCGTAGTAATTTTTTGATAATAATTTATCACATGTACAACCCACCAACATAAGAAACGTGTTTTGCAATTAATGAACAAAATTAATGCCAGGCACGATTGTATCATCGACCAGTCATCCAAGGCTAATTAGTGAATCCGTTCTTGTATCAGTATAATTGTTGATGTTTGTTATTAAACGGCTGCCAAAGAGAAAAGGGAAAGCAGTTTATACAGGAAAAGCGACCATGTCTCGAAAAGAGTATATATTATAAATCAATGTCACACCATGTAGTATGGGGGCAATGTTCATGATAAACATTGTACATAAAATCGTCAAACAGAATAGCACATTAAAATCATGTTACAAATCAACTTTTTTGCTCATCACAAAAAAAGATGTGGCATGATTCCACGGCCCATCATCCCACCACCAAAGGTGGGGAGATATATAACCTACCCCCTCAGGATTTGTGTAAATGAGAAAAATAAATTATTGGCAACAGTACTTTCCAACATTACTTCAGTCTGAGGCCCGCCCCCAGGAAACGCTGCGTCAATACTACGGAGGTGACGTTACAACATTCTGTGTTGACCGGTCACTGCTGCTATACCCATTTCACTTTGTTAACCAATCAACTGTGGCGACTACCTGGCCGCAAACAACGTGGGCTACTGCCCAAGGCAGCCTGCAACCCAACCCCCTAGCTCTTGTGTTTTTTTATGACAAAAACCGCAAAACCCAGTATAAAGAGTAAGTTAGGGCAGGATTAAGGTACCAACTTTTACGCCAGTGTGCTGGTAATGACAACACACAAAAGGCAAAGTTGTAGAGAGGCAGAACCATTGGAAATGCAAGTGGGATGGAGTGGGCATGGTACAGTACATTGCGATTGAAAGTTAACACCAAAATGGGAAAATTGTCCCCATTTTTTCTCTTCCCAGGGAATTCCTTTTCATTTCACAAATTGTGAAAAAGTGTGCCAAAAGTGGGAAAATATTTTCACACCTCTTCACACAAGTGGGAAAATATTTTCACGGATTTTCTCTGGTAGTGGGGAAATAATTTTGCAAGCTTTCTTCATTAAGGAGTATTTGTGCATGTACATGTGGACATCCGGAAGTTTTTGTTCTCTGTGGTTTTAAACATGCCCATCTCTGAATATGGAAAGTGGAGGAAAATCAGTCTGAGAGAAAAGTTCTTCAATTCTCAGTATTATTCAGATTATTTGAGGAAGACGGCATTAAAATTTCAGCACAGTATGTTTCTTGGTTTTGAGCAAAATACAATGCGACAGGAGAAATCAAAGCTGGCTATGGTGGAGGTTGGAGACAAGCACTGAACACCGAACAGTTGAATTACAGTAGATTGCCGTTATAGCGCTCTCTTACACATCTTTACATACATGTAGCATTTACATGTAAATTAACCCACTTGGATGGATGCTCAACATGTGCACCGCGTGTGTGCACATGTACATGTATCCACATGTCGTCATGCATGTGAATTACGTTTAGATGTATTGGCAGATGTATGTACCGTGATTTCAGAATAAATGCCTTGTATCCTGTTATCTCGACGTTTTCGTGACGCCGATCAAAAAATGTTACCAAATCTCTCCAAAAACCGCCACGGGACCTGGTGCATGCTGCACCGCATCGCGAATCACACACTGCATCTACACCTACCGCGACATCCTGACTGCTACTGCTTGCCCATTCATGGACAGTCCAATCGCTGACTTTTTCCAATAACCATGTGACCACAGAAAGTAACATGTCATCAGAAACCCAAGTGAAAACAGACCCAATATGTCACACCGAACACAATTCGGCGAAAAGACGATATTTGCTACATGAAGATACACGTACAATTTAAATAGTTGATTTGATTTGTCAATCGAAAGAAACCTTCTGGTAACAAAATACTACATGTAGTAGTTCAATGTTGATTTTTTGTGTGCCAAACTACACCACGAGAATAAATAAAAAGTGGGCAAATAACCCATGTCACCACAGCAGAGCAAGTTTTAAAAGTTTGTTGTAATACACACATTTCATGTGCTTCGTGACTGTTTTTTCGCACGTCGTTTGTCCCTTTCGCATCCCATTTGCTGCAAATTCGCGAGGGGGAAAAGTTGTGGTCAAAATGCGAATGCAAATTCCTTTCACTTTTTTCCCATTCCTTTTCGCAGCGTTAACTTTCAAATGCAATCGCACAGCTAGGCTACACTCGTTGGGCCAGGCTGTGGTGGAAGCTGTCCTAGACCACCACGGTGACTAGCAAGGGCTGGACCGGGCCAGCACCGGTATGTACTGACCGAACTGCCACTCAGATTGCAATGCAATGATAAAGTCGCCACACTACATGTGTGTACCATTGGCTCAGCGTAGAGACGGGGGAACTGCGTCTAGTTAGCAAGACAAGGCTGGCGAGGGACATGGGGGTGTCTCACCCGGCAATCGGTTCGGACGTAGTGGTCACGGGCCGATACGACTCTCACTAGCACCCTGGGCTAGTTTATACAATGCTCGCATCGGTCCAAGCTAAGCTAGCTGGCCATTCATACATGTACATGTATGGTTACATTTCTTTGCCATAAGAATGGTTACTATCGCACTTTTCTCGGAAAGGGTCCAACCGCCGCACTACGTTAGGTTCCGCTCTTGCAACAAGGGTATGGTCCGCCGCACCTGACCGACGAGCTAGGGAAAATCTGCTCTATTTATAGGACTCTAGAGGCTTAGGAATTGAGCGTCGCTGAACAGCTCAACCAATGAAAATCTTCCATCTCAAAGGTCACATGACTTCCTGCTGGAGTTGTGTGCAAGAATCTAAGTGTTGTGTGTAAAAAGGTAAAATACAGAATAAGAAGTCAAGTGTACAAAATGTAGAGCTGGGTGTGTGAAAGTGCTTACCCGGTCATCTGTGGTGAATGATTGAAAGTTACATGTACAAATTCTGAGGTTTCTGAACATGAACACGTGATTACGCCAGAGTACAGCATGAATAACTTAATACAAAATTAGCGTCTCTGCTACATGTTCATAAGGCATAGCTTAGCTAAATAAGAGACCCTGAAAAATGCAAGGACTGAGAACGAGTAAAACTAGGGGGTGCGAGAATTCCATGATTCCAACAATACCCTAACACTGCTGCTACTATAAAGTTGAAGCTATAGGTAAAAGATAAATGGGTACCTGTGGCCTCTATGTTATAGATTTCATAGAATTTGTTTTAAAATTATGATAGAAAAAATGCTTCATTTACTGACATAATTCCATTACTGAAACATTCTGGGCCTTGGACCTTTCTACATGTAGGATGTCTCAATATTTTATTACTGGTTTGATGGTAGGGCTACAACCGGACCTTATTAAGTGTTTGCAATCAGGAAGGTCATACGACTAATTCATAACAGGGAAAATACATGTACACATGTAACAGTCAATTTTATTTTGAAATGTAATTCTGTTATCACAGAATTGCCTTATTACTGTACATGTATGTACATGTACATGTACATGTAGATGGATTTCTTGTGGGCGTCTTTTTCCCAGGTTTGCAGGCCCCTTGCCTGACCAGAAACTGGTTCGTGATAACACATGTCTTTATACAAAGGCCTATCGTAATGTGCTTTGGAACAAGACAAGTTGCATGTTTGCCATTAACCGAAGGATGCATGTTAGACTTGTACAGTATACATGTACATTTACATGTATTTCAGTTTTCAATATTCAAGGCGTGTGGTAAATTGGCCTGGTGTGAATTTGCTCTTCACCTAGTACCCTGAATCGTATGCAGGGTGACGAGCTAATGGCATGACCAAAATCTCAGAAAATTCCACAACAAATTTTAGAAGTTCAATAAAAATTGATCATTTCAATTCATTATTGACTCCACTCACTTACCCAACTGAAACTTGTAAAACATATTTTGGGGCGCATTTAAAAGAGTTCATTTTGCACTTCTGAAAGAAAAATTGTTCCCAAAGTTTGTAGCGGGTATATGAAATCAACATTTATGAATGACAATGGTTGAGTTTGATTAAATTTCTCCTTTTGTGAGATTGCAGGTAAAGTATATGTATTACTCCTTACACAGACGTTAAAAGCGAAAATTTGAAGTGCCCGACAGTTGGGTTCGCGCCACTTTCAGGTACTCAATCAATCTTCAAGTGTAACCGTGTAACCGTGAAGCAGCACGCGAACGAGTGTTATCATTAAACTTATACTTTCTTTAGTGTCCTTGCTGGGTGGGCCATGCAGCAGTTTGTTTTTTACAATTACCAAATGACCAGTGAATAATAAACATGGATTACACAGCCATAAAAGACAAAAACAATCCTGACACACCACATGATTTTTGAGCTGTGAACGGTGCTTACGGTACAAGTGTAAATCTGTCTGGACTGGTTTGCTGATTTCCAACATGTGAACAAGCTGAAACAAAGTCCTAAATCTAAAACGATGAGCCTTTCCTCAAGAATTGAAGAAGCCCAACAGAAAAGAAACATCACTGAGGATGGGGTGATACTCCAGAAGTTATAATTTGTGTTTTGGTGGCATCCCGGAGCTTCCTGGTGAGTCCCCTTCATATCCATATGAGAAGATCAAGGAAATTCCAGCTGAAGGGTGTGGCTTGGAACCAGAGATAGAGAATCTACACCGCTCTGGAACATCCAAGTCTCCTTCAGACAAGCCAAGACATATGCTAGGCAAAGTCATATACATGTACAGACCTGAGCGTCAGGCCATATTGCAAAGAGCCGCGTCTAACCTTGCGAGTTGTAGTATATATACATGTATCATATGAGATCTTCCCGCTGCTGACATCGAGAAGAAATCAAGCCTGAAGGATGTCATGAGGCAAGCATACCAAGCTGGCTAGAAAGTAAAATTCATCAATGGAAGGAAGCATGCCCCACCCACCTGGTCACCATAGGCTCAAGAAAGTAGAATTCATCAGTGGAAGGAAGCATGCCCCACCCACGTGGTCACCATAGGCTCACAAGTACCGGTACATGTAGCGATGATTAATAGTATTGATACATGTGGTTATTTTATGTAACAATTACTGCTACATGTACATGTACATGTAGCTTTATCTTGCGGATGCTGTACATGGACATGTACATTGTCGTAGTGTATCAGTGAGTGTCAGTCCCAAATCATGTGATCAATGTTTTCTTAATTCATTTGCTATCGTGATACATCTGGTTTTTGGTCTCTTATCTGTGTTTCGTACTGTTCTTATTGTGTTCTGTGTTTTTCTTACCCTGAGTAGGCCTATACATGTATGTTATACATGTACATGAAATGTAGTCCTTTTCCCTGTATAAAATAGTAAAGTGCATGTGTCTACATGTATATGCCTGTTAAATTTCCTTGTAGCATATGCTGTAACCCAGTGTAAAACAATCCAAACAGTATTAGGTGTGACTGCTGTAATCTCTGGACACAAATGTACTGGCCATAATCTTATTGATTTCTCCAATCTAGCAAATGATGATGGGAGCTTGTATTGTCCTCAGTGTTTGGCTTCCATTTTTCCTTTTAGTTATTTTGAGTCTCAAGAATATTATTCAGTAATTTCTGACATGAATTCTAACTACATGTACATGTGCCACCCTCTAAGTTTACAAACTTTACTGGATCTTATGAATCTCAGCTCTATTGAGCTACATGTACTAAAAAAATAAAAACGAGGAAAACTTTGATACTACAAATTTACACCCGACAATTTCATTGATTTTTTTGAAATCAAGATTTGACTGACAACTTTTCACTCCTGCATCTTCTGCATCTGATGAAGTTTAACTAAAAATTTTGACCGATTCCAATATTTCTTTCATTCTTTAAATCATAATCTTTCCGTTATACATGTAGGCCTGACTGAGACATGGTTAAAGTCAAATTCTTGTCTGAATCAATTTTGTAAGTTACCTGGTTATACCCTAGTAGTAAACGAAAAACAGAGAGGGAAGAATTGGTGGTGGAGTTGCTCTCCACATCAACTGATCTTCAATAAATCTCCAGGCCTGAGTGAAATAATGTATGTAACAGCTCTTTTGAATGCATATTTGTTGAGATCCTCACATCTCACAACATAAGGAATGTTGTCATTGGAGGATTTCAATCTACGGTATTTCTTATCTATGGTAGTTGTCCAACATCGTTCTGCCATCTTAGCAATGAAAATAAATATTGTTTTGTTTTGCATGATTTTAACTTAAATGTACTTACATGTACATGTAACTCAGATAGCAGTAGGCAATCACAAGAATTTTGGGATGTGACTTACATGTACAAGTACATGTCTAGTACTTCCTCATGTTTGTCATTAATTCATATGCAAACTAGGGTGACATCACCATCAGCTACCTTAAATGAAAATATATTCACAAATATACCAGTCCTTCCCTTACCAAAATCTGGAATAATTGTTACTGACTTACATGTATCTGATCACTTTCTGATATTCACCTCACACCCACTCAAAGTAAACCGTATTACATGTAATTTTCAATACAGTCCAGCCCGAGACTTTACATCCAACAATGTAGAGAATTTTAAAGATCATCTTTCTTCTTGTGACTGGAGGCCTGTCTTAAATGCTGAGGATGTCATTTATTCATTTTATAGATATTTTCAGTAACTGTCTTGAGAAACATCCTATTTAAGAAAGAGAATAATAAATCTAAGAAATTAACACCTAAATATCCTTGGATTACTGTTAGTTATGCAAGTCTTATTGCTGTGAAAAATAAGCTTTATGGTAAATATATTGCTTGACCTACTGACTCTAATCAAGCTCAGTATGTATGTTACAAAAATTTATTTACCATTGTCCTCCCTAACTCAAAATGCAATTGTTTACTTTACAGTTTGGGAATGTTAAAGGGAATATAATGTACAAAACACATGGAATATAATTGACAGTGTACTCCAAAATATACCTCAATCCAAAATTAGTATGATTAAAATAGATGGTGCCAATATAATTAAGCAGCAAATATACATGTACCTCAGATCTTTATTTCTGTGACTATCTACCGAACCCTAACTCAGATTCTATATGTACATGTATTTTTCTCTTTCCTGCTACAGAAGAAGAGATTATTGACATTGTAAACAACTTCTATACATACATGTACCTAATAAAACTAGTCTTGGTTTTAATTTAGTTAGCACATGTAGTTCATTACTGAAACAAATTGTGACATTGCTAGGCCCCAATACATACATGTGTATCATAAACAACTTTATACCAAGTGGTGTAGTTCCTAACGATATGAAGATTGCTAGAGTTACCCAAGCTTTAAAAATGGCGACCCAGTAATGGTACTTTCATCTTTGGAATTTCTTGACAAACATAAAGTTATAGATCTGATAATCAGTATGGCTTTCGGGCAAATCTGGCAACTATCCATGCAGTTTCTCAGTTGATAAGATAGCTACTGGCCTAGACATAGCCTCCACTACAATTGGTGTGTTTTTAGATCTTTCAAGAGCCTCCAATACTGTGGATCATGATGCTCTGCACAAACTTCAATACTATGGAATTAGGGGGATGGCCTTTGATTAGTTTAGAAGTTATCTTACCAATCAACAGCAATCTGTGGTTATTAGGGGTATTAAATCATCTTTAAATAATGTGTGGTGTTCATCAAGGCTCTAGTCTGGGCCCCTTCCTTTTTCTGTTTACATTAATGTTTTTGATACAACTTCAAATAGTCTGTCCTTTATTCTTTTCACTGATGATACATATAGGAACATATTCTATAGTCATCATGATGTACATGTACATTGTGACAGTTAATCATGAGATGAGAAAGGTATCTGATTGAATTAAAGTGAATAAATGAACATTCGATATAAACAAGACTAATTATATGTTGTTTAGCGATAACAAAGTACCACCTGCCAACTGGAATCTATAGAGGATAGAGAGATAACAAAAATTGACACAACAAAATTCTTAGGACTATACTTGTATGTACATGTATATATGACCGTTTAACTTGGAATAAATACATCAGTCATATTTCTACAGTTATTTCAAGAAATGTAGGTGTCGTCTCAAAGTTAAAACCAATCTTTCCTCACAATATAACATGATATGAAAGATGGTGGCTGAGTAAAGACGTTTCGTGCCTGAGCTCTAACTATAATGACCAAACTCTATTCATTGTAACAAGTCCACACTTGCCTAATTCTGATATATACATGTGCTCTGTCACCCCCAGCTGATTATCTACAGCTGCCTCGTATACAACTTGGGTTTCACCATGCCACGGAAAACGCTAAAATTTACTTGCGGCCATGAGTCGCCTTCGACACCATCACTGATGTTTCCAAGCCCTACCAAAGGAGCGTATGTTTCCGACACCCAGATGGATCAGTTTGAATGTTTCTCTCGACGAGCATTGAATGAGATTTGTGATGGTCAGGTGGACTTACATGTACATGTACATGTACGTAACTGAATTGAAAAGCTTGAGGAAAATATCAATGAGTCCATTGAATTCCAAGGTAAGCGCATCAATGCCTTGGAAACCAAGATGAAGCACTTCAATGGACTGTTACATGATTAGCTGCAGCTGGAAAGAGCATATCCAACCATGCCGAAGAGTTGAACAAACTTGAGCAGTTCTCTCGTGGAAATAACCTACAGGTTATCGGTTTCCCTCAGGAAAAGGGTGAAGATTGGAGGGAAACTGGTGGTTCAATGGCCCACGTCAATCTTAATCTGATGATGTGATGCCATCTCAAGGCTTCTCTACTCACCATCTCCTGTTCTCAGTCAGTTGCAGTCACCAGTAAGTAACCTTGGCATCTGCACAGGGAACTTTGTTTTCGTTTGATTTTATTTTCCTCTGATATTATTTTCAGTGGCCGAGTACCCCTTGGTTCACACTTCACGTTCAGAGGAAGTTGGAGGGGGAGCATCCATGTTTGTGAAGGACTGCCTGAACTGTCGAGTTTGGGAGGACTTAAATGTCACAGCTACGACTCTGTAGCTAATTTTCAGCAGTATTTTGACTTTGTTTGAATACTGTCGCTACGAAGAGGAAATTGTGCTACATAATGGGAGACTATAACCTGGATCTTTTGAAGTATAAGATTCACCAGCCTTCAGATGATTTTGTTAATACATGTACCTTCTGTTCCTCCGGTTTCCATCCTCTGATTAACAGACCCACTCGTACATCCCCTCATAGCAGCACTCTGATTGATAACATATTAACCAACAACAAGGAGTTTTAATACAGACAATATCTGATCATCTTCCGTTGTTTCAAATTACTCCCTCTTTTTTTTTTTAGCAGCCGGCCTTGGTCTCGGAAACTATGTTGCAAGAAACATTAATATTAACACTTAGCGTTCTTTCTCCACAGATGTTGAATCCACTGACTGGACTGCAGTTTACAAATGCCAGCATGCTGGCATGGCCTATGATACTTTTCATACACTCTTCACAGAAAAGTACAATCGACATTTCCCTCTTGTCTCTAAAAAATGTATAAGAAAAATAAAAACTAAGCAACCCTGGATCACCAAAGCTATTATCAACTCCTGTAATCACAAAGATAGGCTGTACCCACGATACATGTACTTATGCAACCCCTCCACAGCCAATGGTCGTCTGTACAGAAGCTGTCACAATCGCCTGACCTCTTCCATTCGACTCACCCAAAAAAACTACCACACACATACTTTTGAAAAAAAAATAAATATGATGTAAAAAATACTTGGCGAGTAATTAACAGAATTCTCGGGAAGGACATTAAAGCAAACATCCCAAACTGTTGCACTGATGGCCTATGTGGTTTTGGTGACATTCATGTTTCTGTAGTAAAATGTGTTGTTCCAATTATGTCCCGTCCTCTCAATCACATCTTCAATCTTTCTCTTCAAACTGGTTCTGTTCCCCTCAATCTGAAGGTTGCTAGAGTCATAGGTATGTTTGAAAGTGGTGATTCTAGTGATATTCATAACTATCAACCTATTTCGTTCTTCCCTGTTTTTCAAAAATTCTGGAGTGACTTGTCTACAACCAATTGTCTGCTTTTCTCTCTAAGTTCAGTATCCTCGTGGAACATCAGTTTGGTTTTCGTCCAAACACTCTACGGACATGGCTCTCATTCAGTTGACAGATCGCATTTCTAACTCTTTATCCCATAAACTCTTCACAGCAGGAATTTTCATTGATCTCAAAAGCCTTCGACACAATATAACCTTCTTCTCTCTAAACTAGAATTCTATGGTGTGAGAGGACAGGCTCTTGGATGGTTTTGTGACTATCTTTCCAAGAGGTCTTAGTTTACTGTTGTTGCCGGTACATCTTCTTCACGGAGAGTAATTACATGTGGAGTTCCCCAAATGTATGTTCTCTACCAAGTCTGGATCGAGGACTATTAATCCTCCCATTTACATCAACAATTCATCCATTCCCCAGGTACATTCTGTAAAATCCTTAGGAGTGACACTCAACTATCAATTGAACTGGAATGACCACATTTCTTTGATTGGAAAGATCACTTCACAGAAGACAGGTGTCTTATCCAAGCTCTGTTCTTTCCTTTACCGTTTATAATACTGTAATCCTTCCTTACTACAACTATTGTAACATTGTCTGGGCACGCTCAAGCTACGATCAACTCCACCCACTAATAACCATTCAGAAAAGAGCTATTCGGATTTGTACTCAAATCACTTCCATAAGCACACACAGCCCCTCTTTTTGCACGACTCAGGACGTACACACTGATATCAACAAACTTCAAACCGGCATTTTTATGTTCAAATACACAAACAATCTTCTCCCAAATGCCTTTTCTTCTTTCTTCACCCAGTCCACAGTGTCCGTGATCATCGCACACGGTCTCGCAATAACCTGTACCTTCCACACACCCGCCCCAGTGGGTTGGCTTGCTGGTTGCGCTGACTTTGCCATTGACGATAAGGTCCTAACGCCCACTTAATCTTCTTCATAGCCTTATCAGAAAGTCTGGAAAAAAAAAACAAAATTAGAAAGTAAGTTTTTGGTCCAAATATTAGATATGTTCAGTGCAATTGTGACCTTTGCGCAGACTCTGTACTCTCGAGTTGGGCATTTCCACGGAAACATCAACCTCTGGGCCAAAATTTCAAACTGGTCCAAATGTGACAAATTATATATCATTTTGAAGCTTATGGTGTATACTTTCATGAAACATACTTCATTTCTAACAATATTCAAGAATTTGGCTTTTATATGATACTGAAAAATTGGTTTTAAAAACCGAGAAATTGGGGGAAATATTTCCCCTCTGAAAGATTTTCTGTTTTTTAGCCTGATAGTAATTTTTTGTTCCAGTTTTGTTAACGTTTGAAGAGTGCCCCAATAAGTAAACAATGACAGAAATGAATTTTCATTTTCCTTTTGAAATTCTATGTAATGTATTATTTTATAACACTTACTTTTCTTACCGGTACGTCTGACACCAAATTTTTATCCCCTCAGTGCACTCTTCAGCAAAAGTCTGCCAAATTTACAATACAAAGCACAATGAGTTCCTTCCTCCTAGACATCAGCTTAACTCCCCCAATTGTTTTTTCAAATACTCAAAAATTGTGGAATCAGATGTGTACGTCCGACACCCTGTACATGTACTTCCAATACTGTCAAAACCGTGCATTGCTGGCAAAGCAATGCTTTTACACTGTACAGAAACCACTACCACCTCATTTGCATTGAAATTGAAATGAGGCCCCAACCTTTTGTAAAAGTACCAAATAGGCTTCACTTTTGTTTTTTACTAATTTGCATAAATTTGACTATTTGGACATACACATCCTAATAAGGTTATAATTAGGGCCCAAAGCCATTCCACATCATATGTGGATAAACATGTGCTTTGCATGTATTCAGAAGTATGTCAGTGTGAGCTTTGATGAAGACGAGTAAAGTTCTACATGTACATGTAGGTGTTGTATACGTGTACATGTAATCCACATCAAGAAAGAAGAATTGTCAAAGACTAACCAAAGGTGTGGTTTTATACCTTTGTTCAAGGTACATGTAAAATCAATTGGTTTCACTTTGTGTTGCTTTAGGAATTAAAGGGGGTGTTCCACTTGTACATGTATATGCTTTCCATGGCATATACATGTACAGTATCTATCATTAAACATACAATGTAAGACTAGTTTTAAAAGTATTATGCCATTAGTCTTAAATTTCAGTGAAAAGATTAATCTCTCAGCCTAATTGCTAGCCCATTCCTTTGATTTGGCAATCATCTAAAAGGGTATATACATCTACTTATTTAGCTTCTTTTTGGATTTTACATGTGTACTATAACCTGTGAAGTGTGAACTGGAAATCTTTAAAATTGCAGCTTAGTACACACGCAGCATTTGTCATATAAAAATGTTTAATTTCATGTTCTAAGACCAAAAGATCTTACAGGTACATGTATGCAATTGTCTTTTAATTTGATTTATTTATCTAAAGGATTGTCAACTGTAGAAAACTGTTTTTTCAGTTTGAATGTTTGACAGTACCTGACTTGTTTAAATGAGCAAAATTTGCATAAATACTTCTAGACAATATTACCCTTCATACTGTTTAATTGAATGCCCCATCATCCAATTCATTTCTAGTTGCTTTTGATGATTTTTGTATGGCTTGGCATTTTCATTTGGTTTGGAAAGTTTACTAAAGTCTTCATGAAGGTAGAAAAATGAGACAAGCTTGGGTTTGAACTGATTACATGTACCTTCTATTCTGAAAAGTCAGTTTAGACGTGTACGTCCTGCACCAAAAATGTACGTCCGACACCCATATAATAAATGCTTTATCTGAAAGTCACAACAAGATAAAAATGTGTCTTGCCATGAAGTTTATTAACAAGGGTCTGCTAAAACTAAAGACAGGAAAACTACTTCTTCAGGTCCTAGCATTTCACAGAGTTTGTGATACAAAAATGGAAACTCAAAAAATTAACTTTCTCTGAGTACGTCCGACACCATGGTGTTATGAGTCAGTTTCTACAAGGATAATAACTCTGATGAGGAATGTTGTTATTATAAATGAATGTACCAGCTAACTGATGTCTTTTATCAAAATCAAAATCTGCTTCAGGATTATAATAATAATAACACACACTGTTGAAGTGTCCAAAAATGTACGTCCGACACCGTGGAACTGTCCAGTTGTTTGCCAAAATGGGACATTCACAGATGAACCTGGAAATCGTACCGAAGGAACCTTTATACACAAAACACAAATTAATGAACGTTTCTGGCAAAAGCAAAATAAGTGGTCTAGGAAAGATTTTACCATTGTACCCAACCAAAAATGGTCATAAACCGAAAAGTCTTAGAAAAGAGCCAACTTCCCTTAATAAAGTGTCAAAATACATGGCACAACCTGTTAGTTCAAGGTTTAAGTAAAGTCTTAGAAAAATGAGTTGGAAGTAACATGCATTTTGCACACCTAGTTACTCTGCACTGTGCACAATGTCACCAAAACAATCAGTTATACACAATCTACTCTACATAGATTAACCATATAACCATTTTGGCGAAGTACATTTTTAGAATCTGTCTACGATTTAATTTACAGCTGTTTTCCATTATAAAAACAGAAAGTTAAGATTCAGTTGGAAATATGATATTAAAGAAATGGTCCACTTTGATTTTTTCTCACTTATAATACTTTGTTCCAATAAACAAGAAACAGATCACATACATGTAAAACAAAGTTAAAAAGAGAAACACTTTCTTTTTTATTTTTCTGGAGAGCGCTTACCTTCTCATTCTTAACTCATTCGTCTCCTTTCGGTGTCTCAAAACGGTTAGTTTGGATGTTTTTTTCCTCTAATGAAAGCTCATTTTGGACATGGGCTCAGTCTTTGCCATCGCTGGAGCTGCATGCTCGGAGTCTCCTCGAAAGGCTGGAACTAGCTAAGACTAAGACAGAGCCACTATAGTATCGCCGTGCGCATGCTCAAGTTTTCTTAAGCCATTCGTTGCGAGCACGCACTGCAGCCAATGAATGAAAATAGCCTCGTCCATTTTAAAATGTACAGTAGGTGTATTTTAATGTCCTGTCATTTTACGGAGGAGGGGGTTCAGGGTCAGTTTCACTGAAAATAATCATAATGCACATGCATGTGTACTAAAGCACACTGACGATTCCTGTTGTGTTAAAATTTCACTGTAAAACGGACATTCACACTATCTCACACAGCCGTCATTACGAATACATGTAGATGAGGCAAACAATAGTCACCCG
This sequence comes from Acanthaster planci, assembly GCF_054643075.1. Classification (NCBI taxonomy): domain Eukaryota; kingdom Metazoa; phylum Echinodermata; class Asteroidea; order Valvatida; family Acanthasteridae; genus Acanthaster; species Acanthaster planci. Next base: position 9,265,833 of record NC_141783.1, on the reverse strand, counting down.
TTGGCGGGATTTGGCAATATGCCAGTTTTCTGGTGGGAATTGACCTTTCGCGGTAAAATCGAGTGAGAACGTGCAAAATCCAAGACAAATACCTGATTAGTTAACTGTGAACGCATCCACACTTTCACACCCTGGATTCCAAAATTCAGGTTAATCAGAGTTAAATCTCGGTAACTTGGTGTTACAGTAAGTGGCAAACCTGTCTATGGTATGTGTCATCAAAACATTTTTGCCAAGATGTGTCTGCTGCCCTCATTGGTGGATTTTGATAAATTTGTGTGAAGAGCCCAGGCGGAGACAGAAACCAGCACACAGAAAACGCCAAGTTTTGCTGATTTTACATACGGTAAAAGAGGGGTTAATCCAGCTTAATGTTATAATTGAGCTAGTTGAAAGCTATCATATAATGTCAATTTAACCCTACATTAATTCAGTTTGAAATCAGAGGAAGAACCTATACAGAGAATCACAGTTGCTTTGGTGCTGGAAAAAGGTTCAGCTGAAACAACGAAATGCTATTTGATGGGGGACTTTAACATTGATCTTCTTTATAGTGCAACTCAAGCTGCAACTAATGGTGACAAAACTTCTTATATACTCATTTTTTCTGCCCTACAATTGATAAATCAACTAGAATAACTTGAAAATCAGCAACATTGATTGATGATTTCTTCACTTGAACTATCCTCCACTTTCATTGTTCTATTGGACTTCAGTGATCACCTTCCAATTATTCTCTTTGGCCTTGACTTTGCTTAAACTCACCAGAAACCTACATGTATATGCACACATTGCAAAGAAATACAGTACTTCATCCCGACATGTAAAGATGAATTAGTTAGGATGACTGGGATTCCGTTGCTGCCTGTGATGGAATAAATTTGCAGTATTCCCAATTCTCTTCCAAATAAGTAAACTCATCTCATTGATTAATGCATGCCTGATACAAAGTGTAGACATGATAATAAACTACCTGAAAATCCCTTGATTACTAAAGGCCTACTAAAATCTATAAGAAAGAGAACTAGACTTTATAAACTATTTCTTTGAAACCCCAGATCAATTAACTTAAATAACAGATAAAAACAAATTATCTATTGTAATTAGAGCTTTCAAGAAAATGCATTATCTTATCTTTTGAGCAACTTACCAGCTTCTTTACCCAACTGCAATCTAAGATATGTCTGTCACCATAATTGTAACCAATTTTGAATCTCGATGTACTTTAAAACTTACACCAGGAATTGCATTTTAAGCAAATTCAAACCAATCAATGTCGTAAATTCCAAGAGGAATGACGATGCTACCATGCTCTCCAGGTTGCAAAAGACCTCCTGATGTTGCCCCAGTGTGAAGCCATTGAATGATTAAACGATTAAATCCCCCTAACTAAAAGAGCATCTCTAGGTTCAGATTGAGCATTTCTAATTATTCTCGTTCTTTCATCTGAATTGTCTTCTACAAATCCTTCTTGAATAACTTCAAGGCAATGCGACTGGCTTCTACGTAAATATTGATTTTTTTTCTTGAGTTAAAAGCATTACATACATAAATGCCTTATCTTTTATTTTAGAAATTGATAATTCTTCTTCCAATAGTCTTTTTTGTTGATTCTCAAATTTGTTTTTTGTTTTTTGAGCTCATTTAATTTTTGTATAGCGTTATTATTAAATTCTTCTTAATTTCCTGTCGCGCAAGTTCGAATAAAACCGTTTATTAAGTTATAAAACAAAACCGAACTGTCTGCCTCCAATTCTGACAATGGCACTGTAAGCTCAATTAATTCTGAAAAACTCATATCGGTATCTTGTTTGTCAGGTCCGGTGTTTGTTTGAGGAAGTTGTGGTAACATCGGGTTTGGTTCTGGTGGTGGTACATCATGCTCTTCACGTCCTTCACGCTCTTTCTGCCTTGCGGGCCTCCTTTCTCTCGGTCTACCATCAATGTGAGTTAGCCAGTTGATTTCGGTAGAGGTTGTAATGTTAAAATATCCAGGGTGAAAACTTACTTTTTTAACGCTAACAGCTTTGTTGCCTTTTAAGTTATCTATGGAGTCTTGTAATTGAAACGTTTGCTTGTTTTTAGTAAAGTGAAAGGTTTGTGAAATTTTTCCATATTTTGCTACTCTATTTTCAAATCTAACAACTTAGTTTTTTCTTTTAGTTCTTAAAATTATGGGAGTTAATTTTAGTGACTTGTTTATTCTCCTTAACAAAGACAATTCGTTTTAGGCCAAGTTTCCCTACATAACTTCAGTTTATAAATTACCAAGGATAATGACAGATGAAGCCGTAAATCGTTGGCGTACAGATTCTTTGTCGTTTTTTTAAAAATCAGATAAACTTTGCAGTCTATTGTGCAACGACTGCGTGTAGTGCAGGTTTTGACTTAATTGTCGATCCCAACCCTTATACGTATCAGCTTTGTTTAATTTTCACGTGTACTTTACGGTAAGAAAGATCTTGTTTGACTGTGCTATACCTACATGTATACCAGGTGACAATATATTCAACCCGTTAGACACCAACTATGACCACAGAGCGTTGGTTGATACTTGTTGCTTGTTTAATCTCGACTAGATCTTTCAAACAAAGGCAAGATAACTTGTCAAACAGTCTCGGTACAGCTTTTTATCATGATAATAGCGGTGTTAGTGGTTATATTCCCGTTCCAGGTAAAAACTACGACACGCAAGACTTACACATGCATGGTAAATATCTATATTCCACTTACGTGGGATTTGGGGTGCCTAATCCACCAAAAGGATCTGGGCACCCAAGCACCTATATAGTGATATGGCTTGAACAAGACGATAATGTTAAAACGGCCTGGTGGGACTTCATTTTACACAAGTCTTAGCTCACTGACATCGGAATCACAAAGGTTAACAAATCTATAAGAGCTTTAATGCGTTGTTAGGAGCACAAACAAAAATCAGCGTGTTGGCTGAAGGCATCAGGTTAGACGCTCAACAACAATTTGTAACTATTGTAAATGCATTGATTAACCGCTTGCCGTCAGGGGCTCCTATAATGGAGACATATTCCTTGTATTCGTGGCCAGGGTTTCCGAAATCGGCACTTTATTAAAAAAAAAAAGTTGCTGGGCGTTTTTTTAAAAGGTTATTGCTGTCAGTTAAAAAGTTGAGGCCATCATTGGAGGTAAATAAATTAGTCTTAGGCAATAAGGGTCGCTGCAGCCAGAGAATGGGGACAATAGCCGGGGTGACCGAACTTAATTAAATTGACAGTGATGTACCCTTGGCGGTATACGGCAAGCACAAGAGAAAGTCCCCTGCACAGACTGCTGCGTCGACCAGAAGCAGTGACGCACCATTCCGGTGGACAGATGAAGACAGTACATCGCTGAAGTACGGCTTCACTGGTAATGGTGGTGCCGTCTATCCCCGCCTGCATCGCAGCTCAACCTGCAGTGAAGCCTTTGATCTGTTTTTAACAATGTTCTCTACAACAAGATAGTGCAAGAGACCAACCGGTATGCCGTGCAGAGGCCCGCTATGACATCGGCGCACATGCGATCATGGACTGATCTGAACACTAGAGAACTGAAGGCCTTTCTGGGCCTTGCATAATGACGGGCATTGCGAAGCACCCCACCCTTCATAGCTTCTGGTCCACCGACTCACTACTGAAGATGAGCCTATTCCCGTCCGTCATGCTCGTCCTTGCCATCCTGCAGTCCCTGCACTTCAACGACAACACCGCCATGCGATGACCGTCTCTTCAAAGTGCGCCCAGTCGTCGACCATCTTGCTCAGAAGTTTGCCACTGTCTACGTTCCTCGACGGGACATTTCTGTCAACGACTCCCTGTTGAAGTTCTACGGGCGTCTCCACTTTGCTACCTACAACCTCAGAAAGAGGGCCTGCTTCAGCATCAAGATGTACAAGTTGTGCCAGAGCACCGGGAATGCCGCTGGGTACTGCTATAACTTCAAAATCTACACCGGCCAAACTAAGAAAGACCTCCAAGCAACTACACAAGTGGTGATGGATCTGGTGAGCGACCTAAGCGGCAAGGGCTACAACCTTGCCCTCGACCGGGCCTTCAGCAGTCCCAATTTGTTTTGACGACTTCACAACCAGAAGTTCAACGTCGTCGGCACCGTCATGGCCAACAGAAAAGGGATGCTGAAAGACCTGCAGTCCATCAAGCCGAAGCGGGGCGAAACAGCGTTCCAGTCGGCTGACCTGGGCGTCAGCAGTTCTCTCCTGGCCATGCTATGGCGAGATAAGCGCAACATCCATATGCTCTCCACCGTGCATACAGCAGACATCCGTGGCTCCGGCAAGCAAGACAGGATGGGGGAGGAAAAGCAGAAACCGACCCGCGTCATCGAATACAACGCCCTGATGGGGGGCATTGACAAGAACGACCAACTAGCGGCAAATCATTGAGCTACTCGCAAGTCCCTGAAGTGGTAAAACAAGCTCTTCTTCTACATGCTCGACTTTACGCTGGTGAACAGCTACGCCGTGTACCTGGCCGTTGGTCACTGCCTCTCCTTCCTCGACTACCGCTTGAGTCTTGTCCGTGAGCTGCTGTTCGACAAGCCCTTGCCCGAGTACTGCCCCCAGCACGATACTCCACCAGTCACCAACTCCCACTTTGTTGGCCGACACTGCCCCGTGGACTTTGAGAGGACCAGCTATGGCGACTGCCGCTACCAGCGATGTGTCCTCTGCGCTTCCCTTAGTCAGCGAAAGAAGACACACTTGAGTGCAACACGTGCCACCAGCCCTTTGCGTCACCCCCTGCTTCAAGGAGTACCACACTGTCCACTAATTGACACTTTTAATTTAATTTTATGGACATTAGTTTTTGTGTTTTTCATGACCTGATGGCCCACTTATCTGTTTTAGGAGTTGTCATAGTTTCATTCCTTGAAAAAATGACAAAAAGACAAAGTTTCTGGAAAATTCTGCTTTGAGGATGTTGTATTTTCGTCTCTTGAAAAAGTGGCACATTTCCTTGTAATGGTTTTACTAATTGGTCATGTTTTCAACATTTGAAAAAAATGACAAAAAAGACAAAGTTTCTGGAAAGTACTGCTTTGAGGATGTTGTATTTTCATCTCTTGAAAAAGTGGCACATTTCCTTGTAATGGTTTTACTAATTGGTCATGTTTTCAACATTTGAAAAAAATGACAAAAAAGACAAAGTTTCTGGAAAGTACTGCTTTGAGGATGTTGTATTTTCATCTCTTGAAAAAAGTGGCACATTTCCTTGTAATGGTTTTACTAATTGGTCATGTTTTCAACATTTGAAAAAAATGACAAAAAAGACAAAGTCCCAGGAAAGTATTGCTTACTGATGTTGTATTTTCATCCCTTTCATTCCTTGCACCGGTGTTAGGAGTTTGCTCATTCTTGCCTTTTTTCACGAGTTTTGCTTTTTATTTGATTAGAAAGAGTGGAAATTTATTTTACTACTTTTATGAGTTCAACTATTTCAATGAGAAATGTAAAGAAAACACAAGAAGAAAATAAGAGAAAAAGATGTTCTCTCCAAATCTCTGTGTGTATTTCTATGTGTACTTGATTTTACTGCTTTCTAAGATTTTACTTGAAATTCTTGGGAAAATAAAGTTTTGGGAAGGGAAATATCCATTTTGAACTAAAACTTACACTGTGGGAGGGGAAATGAACAAGTTGGGAGATAAGATATGAGAGTGGTTTGGAGAAGATATAAGTTTTGTAGATTGGAAAATATATAACAGAAAAAAACCCAATAGCTTCAAAAAATAGCAAAAGTTATACGCAGCAGCGCCGCAAAAAACCCACACTTTTAGACCCCATTTTTTACAGCATTATTCATTTGTACGTCATGGCCGGCACTCATTGAACAGTTTACAAAGCCCAGTGCATGTGGGCACAGCTTCCCATTTACTCACTGCAAACAACATGGCAGTATAGCACTGCGCTGGGCCAGGGTCCAGAACAAAAGAGCCCTTATGTAACACTACACAATGGGGGCTCTATACAGAGCGGGCGGCGTGGCTGCAAAACTGGATGGTCAATGGAAGTTGCTTATGAGGGCTAGACTCGCCATGAGACAGTCATTTTATGTTCAGAAAAAAATGATAATGAATTTTGAAGATTTTTGAAAAATGAAAATATGAAAAAACAGCCCTTTAGCGCATATAACAGTTAAAAAATTACCCAGCAGCAAGTGGTTAACTCAGAACCAGATCTCACACAATCGATCGAACAATTTCAAGACTCGTTACAATGTGCGAAAATTCCTTTGAACTTTGTGGTGAGGCCGGGTTCATATCTAGTGCCTTCGGACATGGATTTGAGAATCGGAACATTTGAGGGACACAACAACAATTTACAAATCGCAACCAAAGACATGCACCCGGGGTATCAACCAGACGTTAAATTTTTTTTCCATAATCACAGAAACCCACTTCGTTTCTGACCAGTTCTGGTCCATTTCAATACCCTGCTTGTTTAGTGTTATCTCTTATTGTATCTAGTTTTACAAATATGCCGGGGCTTTGTACTGGTTAGCAATACTTCTTTGTATCTGCCAACAGCTTCATAAAACAGACCTTTACCTGTTCGGTATTCAAAATTTTCATAGCAGGGTCTCGGTATGTCTTTTCTATTATAATATTTATAGAAATTGTCTATTCTAGAATTATTTATAAACATCATTCTTCCTACAGTAAAAAGATAATCGATGACTCGCGTTGTCGTGTTGCTGGTAGCGACGTTTCGGCTGCTAGTGCTGCTAGCCTTCATCAGGCAACTGAAGTCTGGATGCTGCAGGGTCTGCTATATACCGCCGGACCGCGTCCTCCGCGTGTCCCCTGCCGTGTATTGCGGACGCAGTACAGGTGACCTCAGCCGGCGTCGCCCGCTCCACTTCATGGGCGTGAAGGGGCGTGTCCTCGGTATGGCTCCGTTGCGCTCCGGTGCTCCGGTGGTTGTGTTGGCAGATGGTGGGGAGCCAGAAACCGGGGATGTCGATGCCGCTGTCTCTGTTGATGTTGTGTCTATTCAGGCAGATGTGGATGGCCTCCTTGACGCGTCTTGTGTACCAATGCTGGTCTTGGTCCACGCACTGCACGCTGTCCCAATCGGGGTGGTGACCAGCTCCCCAGGTGTGCTCGGCTACCGCTGACGACTCCACACGGGAGAGTCTCACGTCGCGTTGGTGCTCCTTGATTCTCTCGCCGATTGGTCTGCCAGTTTCGCCGATGTATACCTTGCCACAGTCACCGCATGGTATCTTGTAGACCACTCCTCCGCGTCTTCCGGGTGGGATGGGGTCCTTAGGGCGCACGAGTTGGCTCCTTAAGGTGGTGGGTGATCGAAACACGGTCCGGACGCCGTGGTCTTCCAAGATCCTCTTCAGCCGTCCGGAGACACCGCGAGTCATCGATTATCTTTTTACTGTATTTGTCATCCACCGCGGTGATTATGTTTATCTCTTCTATCATTCTTCCTCTTTCTAAGGTGTCTTCTCGGGGCTTTATTGTGTCTGTCGTGTCTGTAAACGTGGTTTCTTGCTGTGGGGGATCAAGGGTATCCAAGGTATCATTCAGTGCTTCACTTGTTTCATTTCTTGCGTTGTCAACAGGATCCAATTCTGTGTCAATCCCTCCTTCTGCCATGCTTTCTTTTTAATTTAAACCAAGTTTAAAATGTTTAGCTTTTACTGATAGATTTTGTTGTATTAATGCTACCCGGAATTAGTTCTTGTGCAATCAACCACTCTTCGGTTGCTGTCGATCCAGCTATCAATGCTGACAGTTTTGTAATATCTTCAACACTCATTCCACCTAAATCAGGTGACATCCATTTCAAGATTCTTTTAACTATCATTGCATAACCCATCAATATAAGACTCACGACCCGACCATGGTAAACCATGTTGATATCTTTTATGTTTGTTGTCGTAGCCATTTGTTGTTTTAATAGTAAGAAAAACAAGTTTAATTGGTTTTAAGTTACTCCATTTCTAACATTTTTGGTGCAGATTTTGGTCAGGGTTTGGATGGTGTATTATTCGCTGTTAGCTCAGGTTTTGGCTCGGGGTTTGGTTTATGCATTGCTTTCAACACGAAAAGACCCTGCACCAAATCTTGCTAAAACCAACCAAAAATAGTTTCCCATTGTGAATAATTGTAATTAGTGTGGTGTTGCTCATGCTCATGCTCACTCTGGGTTGCTTTTAACAACGCCAAGTGTTTTTCTTTCATTTTACGATTATGTTCTGCAAGTTTTTTACCCTGAGCAATTCTTTGTGATTTTTTACTGTCATGTTTTGGTTTTGTGGGTTTGCTGGTTTTTAGTCACTTAGGTCGGACTTGCTTTGCTCGGGTTTGGTTGAGTTGGTGGGCTTGGGTTGCTTGTGATGCTCGCTTTTGCTAGATTTGCTGGGCTCGCTTGAGTCTTGCTCGCTTGTTCCATCACTTGTTGTTTTTGTTACAAAGCAAGAAAGTTTTGTTTGTTCTCTTTTGTTGAAACAAAGATGTTTGGTTGTAATTAGTGCTCCTACTAGCAGAGAAAGATAACATCCATACTTGTAACAAACCTCTGTGAGATCTTCACCCATGCTCAGACTGATAATGGGATCTTGCTCTAGATCTTTGGTTAACGTTTCCTCCGAGTCTAATGTGACGTCATGACCCATAAATTCAATCGGGAGTGCTGTTCTGAGTAAGCGAGAGTAAAGACTTAACAGACTTTCACCCACTGTAGATACGACTTCCTTGCCAAATTTAGCCAAATAACCTTGATACAGTTTTTCTTGGTCTGACGGTGGTAGAGTTTCAATTCCTTTGACTGTGTACTCCTTGCCGAGATAACGTTTAGAATCACCCGCAGCTACTAACGGGCAAAGTCAATCTTTGAAGTCAACTTGGATTTGCTGGTTTGCTGCGCTCAGTAAACTCCGTACACTCGGTTTTGTCTCAGGTTCCGGTTTTAAAATGGTTTGAAGTCTTCCATTATTAAAGGAAGTAAATAAATGTTGCTCAAACATTGCTCTAACACGTGACTGAACAAATTGGTTTTGTTTTAAAAATTTTGATTGAATCCTAAATATTCGTAGGTGTAATACATTAAATTGAGTGCTATAACTAGCTTGATAACTAGCTGAACATATTGCAACATTGCTCCTTATTACCACTTATTATTATTATTACTCGTTATTATTTATTTACAACAACCTTTTAAAAATTCTTACCACTGGCTCACAAGTGGGTTACAAATTATTACAAACACGTACATCGCCTGCGGTTTCTGCTTCTCGCATCATTTGTATCATGATACCACCCGAATAACCTATGTCCAGTGCCATGACCCATGTTGTCATTGGTTCTTCTAAAATCGAGCCACAAACTGTATTATTCTTTCAGGTAGTCAGCCATGTCAACACCCATCAAGTTGAGGTCTTTGTTGACGTGTTGTCCCGATTCTGTGTCAGAGTCTCCAAAAAACTTACAAGCTTCGTTCCAGCGTTGGTATTCGATGATCAAAAAGAAAGAAAACTCGTGTTTATGTTGGGTGGAAGTGGCCTTTGGTAAAATGGTAAAAAACTTTTTACTTCTTTTAAAAGAACAATGCAAGTGACCCAAAGTGACTCAAAGCAACTCAGAGGAGTTAATTGCAGTCCAGAGGGGTATTGAACGGAGAAGGAGCCGTGAAACAGCTACACAAAAATAGCGGTATCAATAAGAGCATAGTATTAGCCTGGTTAGCAAAATAAGCCATTTGGCAAATTTATCTGCCTGCTCCAGGGTATATACCCACACTGAGAACTTTACAAACAGAATTTGCAAAACCCAACGACACGCATCAAATGGGCGTGTTGTATTTACCTTGGTATCGCGTTCCAAAAGGTCCAAGGGGTAAAACTTACAAATATGTGTTAACGGTGGTAGACGTTGCTTCTAGATATAAAGAGGCAGAACCTTTTACGAGCAAAACGGCTGAGCAAGTAACTGACGCAATAAAACGAGTTTACGATAGGTCTCCTTTAACTTGGCCTAAAACACTTAACTTACACTCTGGTTCAGAATTTAAAGGCTAGTTTAAAAAAAACATTTGTAAACAAGGGTGTACAGGTGCAAGTGAGTGAGCCCGGTGTACATCAATCACAAGGGATTGTAGAATGATTTTACAGGACGTTGGCTGAGCATTTATTTAGTCATCAGTATGCACAAGAAAACCTAAATCCAACTGAACGAAACGTGGAATGGGTTACAAGGTTACCCCAAGTCATAAATGCTCTAAACAAAGAAAAAACACGGTTGATCTGAGAAGAGAGAAGCAATCAAGCAAGACCGAATAAAACAATTACCATCTGCACCTCCAAAAGCAGAGCAAAAATAAATCAAAAAATAAATTAGATATAACTTTCCCCAGATGCTTTTGTTCGAGATTTTTGTTCATGTATTACCCGGGTGAGCAGGAAGGTGGCATCATCAGAACAGTGACTGATCCTATTTGGAGTGTTGATGTGTATCCAATCGAAAAGCATATGAGTCAGTTCAAACGAGTCAATGGTAAAAAGGTGTTGACGGGGCCAACGCTGTGTTACCTTGCTAGCAGTGGTAGTGGTGGTGGTGGTACATGTAGTGGTGCTAGTGGTGGTGGTGGTGGTGCTATTGTTTGGTGTCGAGTGGAGACAAGCAGAATTTATTTAGAGAAATGGTGTGTATTAGGTTTTTCCATGATCAAAATTGACGTCGTTGCAAAAAGATGTGTCGATGATTAAATACAGTGTCTTTATAAGAGTCGTGGGTCAGTTGTTTTTGGTAACAACTTTGGTTACACCTTTGGCTTTTTTGAACATGATGTCGTTTTCTATCAAGATCGAATACATCTCAGTGGATAGGCATACAACTTCCGACACAAGTTTGCCGCCAAGTTCGTCTTTCATTTTGCCAATGACTTTTTTGTTTTTATCACTGTAATGTGGGTGATCTGTAGGATAGTTAGAAAAGTCAAAGAGTTCTCATTTTTGACGCAGGTAATTGTAGACGTGTGAAAAGTGTGAAAAGATGATATTACTTTCCCATTCAATGACACTTCATCTCTGATTACTTGCAATAACTCCTGGTTGGAGTATGTGAAGTCTGGCCTTTATGTCCGAGAGTTGGATTATGAGCGGACATAAGAACGAGACCAATAATTAATTTTCGTTCATTTGTCAGTTGACTGGTGGTGCAAGTAGAGGACTGTTTTTTAAATCCCCCTTGATGGTTTGGGTTTGAACGAGCAAACTGTCTGTGTCGGTGTATAGCATACAAACGTAAGCTCCAAAGTCTGCTTTTAGCATGTTGTAATATAAGTCATTCATCAATGTCAACTCGTGGACAAATCGAGCACACTCACGCCATAGTAAATCAGTTTGTTCAACACAGTTTTAACTTTATACATTTCTACTAAAGAGAGATCGCACTCGGGGAATGGGGTGATGGATTTGTAGTGAGGTTGAGAAACCAAGCGCTTAAAAAGTTTCACATCTTGTTTGTTTCGCAGTAGATGTCCATTGATTCGGTTTCTAACATTTTCCATGGTTTTACCAAAAATGGAGTTATTCATCAGTTTGAAGAAGTCTTTCTCAAAGTCTGAGGTGGCTCATTTGTGCAACTCGTTGTTTTATCTATATAGCCCACTTTTTCGTCCAAGGTGCTTGGTTAAAAGACAACATGCGGTGAACTGTCTTCAACTGTAGACCGAGTTCGAGATATTTTTGCAACGTGCTGTAGTGAACAACATACTTGTGTTTGGTTGAAACTGTAGCCACGAGTTTGACTACAGAGGTGGTCTTTTCCCAGTTTGTGTGATCAAGTCTTTTTGATAGTGAGACAAACATTCGTTAGATATCTGAATGCTTTCAGGTGCCATGGGAAAGTCGTTGTGTAGATCGTGCAAGTGTTCACCTCGAGCATGTACCCGGTACCAGAGTGAGGTGAAAGCTTTGTATGTACAGGAGTAAACTTGCTCAGGTCTCTGTCCTAGCAAAAATTACCGTAGGGCAGCGGTTGAGACATAGCCCATCCGTAGAGATTGTTAGCATCTAAATAAAGAACGTAAGACGTCGGTTGATTTGAGTCGTAGTTTTGAGACCCGGATTGTTGGCTTTGGCATGACGTTTACCACCCATGCTAGACATACATGTACCACCTCGTTCAAAAAAAGAGGTGTTTATCGAGATCTATTAAAAGCTCGAGTTGAATACCAGTTTGTTTCAACAGCGCCTCCCAAGAGAGACTTGGTGATGTGATGTGTGTTGGCTGGGTCTAAACCGTAGTTGGTCCTACAAAAGTTGCGAAAGTTTTCATAAACACCGGCTGATAACTTATTCTCAGACTGAAATAAGTCACTGCGCACACACACTTCACTTTGTCTTCTGGCCACAGCTTTGTTTTATTTCCAAGAACTCTTCCGAATATTGCCAGATACCAGAATTTTTTGGGGCAAACTGGTAACAAAATTGCATTTTCATCGCACACACCAGACCCAGCCATGAAATAGGGCACACCAGGCCCACCTTAAACACGGCCCATTAGATCGTGAAATATTCAGGGCAAACCAGACCCTACTGTTACTTGTTTTAGAGAGCTATAAAAAGCTTCTCTGGATGAAAGTTGAGTTTCATTAAAATGATCAAAACCGTCTACACATTAACAGGGAAAAATGCCTTTTTGTAAGAGCATATCTGTGCTGTTGGGAAACCGATGTTGGAGTAATTTAAACGCACCATGGGGACAGGCTTTAACCAGATTGTCTAGAGATGCAGCCATAAAATGAAACGAATCGATAAATTGCAGTTGACCCAATCTAAATAAAATATATTTTTCAGAGTTTTTAGCGATGCAGGTTAGTTTTCCTTGGTTAGATACCGAATACCTTGCATGATCAAATGAGCATCGTAGTTTTCCAAGTTGTGAATTACAACTGGAAGGTGGGTTTTGTTAGGCTTGACTTGGAGTTTGAGGTTAGAGTAATCGTGAGCTGGGCCTCTACGTGTATACTTGCCGGTGATGTGACAGTGGTCTCTGACCTTTCTAAACTTGTTAATGGGTTTTTTCACATCTCATGCAGACAAAGTCAATAATGCCTTTGGTGTTTTTAAAACTAAAATCCATGCATTACAATACCGTACATTTTTGGTTTTTTATATATAGGGCATTGATACTGATAGTCTTTGATAGGATATATGGTCTTCTCGCAAATCCAACAGATGTTGCATGCATTGTGTTGTTTTCGAAGTTCAGGCAGCCAGCATAGAGGTTTTGGGTTGGTAAACATCTGGTTAGTGTTATCTACAATATTTCTTGTGTGAGAGCCTCCATAAAGTTAGTAACAGCGTCTTCACCTCTGTAGGTCTGATCGTTTGTACAAACACCATAAAAGCGTACGACTTTGTAAGAATAACCAGACGGTCTGTGGTGTTGGGTTTTGACCGTGTTAGTTTCTTGTGTTGACGCAGGTGCTGGCACAGGTTCTAACACAGATTGGCATACTGTAGGTCACAAAGAGAGTGTCTTGCTTGTTTTTATAATTTTAACCTTGAGAAAGTTTTTGTCTTTTTTGGGTAACACTTCTTTGGAAGGAGTGACGTCTATTCCTTGACAGTCTTCGCAAAAAGTCTAGAAAAGTTTTTAATCCAAGAGTAGTGTGCATTTTTGCTGTTCCTAAACAAAAGGAGGTTGATTTATTCTTTGTTTTTGCAGTTTTTAGTCTTGTAGAGGGGGAGGGTCGAGGTGGGGTAGAGGTCCTTGTAAAGTTCTATCGATATACATAGATAAAGTGACTTTTGGATATTTGAGGGTGGGTTAATTTTTTTTGTTTGGTTTTAAAGAGTTAGCTTTACCTACAGATTTTACACTGTGACTTATATTTTTTGTGTTCACAAGAGAGATAGATCTTGAGGTATGCAATCCTTGACATTTTGCGCTATTTCTTTGGTGTGTGGTCTACATTCCCAACAATGATATTTATGTAACCCGTGTTTACAGGTGCTCCATTTTTTATTGCGTGCTATGCATTTCAAGCAACTATTAGTAAACGTTTTGTTGGTTTTGAATTTTAACTCCTTAAACTCTAACAATGGTATTTCTTTGAAGCAAGTGTTACACATTTTGGTTTCCATGTTTGATGGGTGTTGCAAATTGATTTTATTATATATCGATATTTTTTCAAGTTTTTAAAGAGATAGGGTGGTGGTGAGATGAGCGTGTGGTGAGAAAAGCGGATGGTAAGATGAGCGGGTGATGAGATGAGCGGGTGCTGAGATGAGCAGGTGCTGTGATGAGTTTGGTGGTGAGATGAGCGGGTGCCGAGATGAGTTTGGTGGTGAGATGAGCGGGTGCCGAGATGAGCGGGTGGTAAGATGATTGTGGTGCTGAGATCAGCAGATGCTGAGATGAGTGTGGTGGTGAGATGAGCAGGTGGTGAGATAAGTGGGTGGTGAGATGAGCGGGTGATGAGATGAGCAGGTGGTGAGATGAGCGGGTGCTGAGATGAGCGGGTGCTGAGATGAGTTTGGTGGTGAGATGAGCGGGTGCTGAGATGAGCGGGTGGATAGATGAGTGTGGTGGTGAAATGAGTGGGTGATGGGAGAGATAGAAGAAGTGTTGGAGAGAGGTGGGAATTTCTAAGATTTTTTTTTTCATTTTTAGGGCTTGGGTAGATACCCAGGGTAAAAACGGGGTCTTGAAATATCCTACGCCCCTGCTCAGTTGGGAGAGCGACCGCTCCTATTTCGAGTGTAGAGATATGTCAGATCAAAAAGTGTACAAGTCAGTTCAAACGGGTTAACAGTAAAAAGGTAATGACGGGTCCAATACTCTACTACCTGACTGACGGGCCCAAGTGTTCTTTTGTGCGAGAACAGCTTCAAGTGGTACCCGAAGACACTGTGTTACCGCCTGGTTCTGCTGAGACTTGAGATTGAGCTTGAGTTGTGAGTGAGCACAGCGAGCGAGTTGTTTTGTAGTGACCGTAGGCTAGGGTATCTATCCTGCCGGACAAAATGTATCGGCTTGGTATCTGGAGAGAGTGTATCTTTATAAGATTCTTGGGTTAGGTCTCTATCAGTTGCAATTTTAATGACTCCTTTGGCTGTCTTGAGTGCGTTCTCGCTGCGCTTGCTTGTGAAAATTGAATACACCTTGGGTCTGATACAGACAACTTCCCATATAAATTGCCCACCAAATTCGTCTTTAAATTTCCCAATGACTTTTTTGTTTGTTTGGTTCTCGAGCCGATGATCTTTTGGGTAGTTGCTTGTATCAAAGGATGTAGGTTTGCGGGTACACCATGTAAAAAAATCTCTTTTGGGAAGAGGTGTGGTTCTGAGAAGAACCGGTGAGTGTTCAACTCGACGTTTCGGCCAGTATGCTCTGGCCGTCCTCAGGAGAATGTGTTGCTGACTCGAGTGGATGCCGTGTAATAAAGGTTGTCTGGAGTCGGTGAGGCGTGATGTGGATTGGTGGCTTGCTAAGGGTGCACTGGAGCATGTAGGTGTTGGATCCAGTGGAGGATTAGGGGTGGAAATTTGGCAGGAAACTAGTTTGGGCGGGAAACTGGAGGACCCTACTGCCCGTGTGGTGGTGGTGGTGGTCTTGGGTGCTAGCAGTGGCCGCCAGATGTCGCTCAGCTTGAATCCGATGTCTTGTGGGACGGTGTTGTGCCGGAAGATTTCGATTGCCTCCCGGATTCTTCTTGGGTGCCAATGCTTGATGGGGGCGATGAGTTCTGCGTTGTCCCATTCGATGCGGTGGTCTGATGTGTGTGCATGTTTGATGATTGCTGATTTCTCGTAGTCTCCTCTGCGGCCGTGTGCTCGATGTTCTCATCCCTACTCACCGCGGATCTCAAGCCCACCCTGTGGCTACGCTATGTGGACGACACTTTCGTCATATGGCCCCACGGTCAAGACCAACTCCAGGAATTCCTCACATACCTCAACAAACAACACCCCACCATCAAGTTCACCATGGAACAAGAGCAAGATGGCCAACTCGCCTTTCTTGATGTCAACCTATCGAGAAACAAGGACGGTAGTCTCAACCATCGAGTCTACCGGAAACCTACCCACACCGACCGGTATCTGCATCAGCGATCCTTTCACCATCCAGCCATCAAGACGTCCGCCAACCGCACCCTTGTTCGCAGAGCCCATGAGATCTGCGACCAGGGCAACCTCAACCAAGAACTCAAGCACATCAAGACGGCTCTCCAACTCAATGGATACAAACACGTCAACCTCTCCAAACCCACCAACAGGACGATAGGGTCTCCTATACCCGAAGTCTCCCCACCACCCCCGGCGTTAGGGTCCCCTATAGCGGAAGCCCCCAAGTCCCCCATTTCCACAGTATGTTTGCCTTTCCTGGGCCCCGCATCACACCAACTCCGCAGGATCCTTCAGGCAGCCGACATCCGGGTCATTCACTCAGCGCCCAACAAACTGCAGAACCTGCTTCATACCCACAAGGACAAACAAACACCCAGCAGTCGCCCCGGTGTCTACCGCATTCCCTGTGAATGCGGCCAAGTATACATCGGGGAGACCGGCAGGAACCTCCACACCAGACTTCAAGAACATCGAGCACACGGCCGCAGAGGAGACTACGAGAAATCAGCAATCATCAAACATGCACACACATGGGTGTATTCTGATTCACTGACACTATTTTGTAAAGCTTTGCCAGACTTGTTGTGCTTGGGTGTATTCTGATTAGCTGACGCTATTTTGTAAAGCTTTGCCAGACTTGTGCTTGGGTGTATTCTGATTCACTGACGCTATTTTGTAAAGCTTTGCCAGACTTGCTGTTCTTGGGTGTATTCTGATTCACTGACACTATTTTGAAAAGCTTTGCCAGAATTGTTGTGCTTGGGTGTATTCTGATTAGCTGACGCTATTTTGTAAAGCTTTGCCAGACTTGTGCTTGGGTGTATTCTGATTCGCTGACGCTATTTTGAAAAGCTTTGCCAGAGTTGTGCTTGGTTGTATTCTGATTCACTGACGCTATTTTGAAAAGCTTTGCCAGAGTTGTTTTGCTTGGGTGTGTTCTGATTCGCTGACGCTATTTTGTAAAGCTTTGCCAGACTTGCTGTTCTTGGGTGTATTCTGATTCACTGACACTATTTTGTAAAGCTTTGCCAGAGTTGTTTTGCTTGGGTGTGTTCTGATTCGCTGACGCTATTTTGTAAAGCTTTGCCAGACTTGCTGTTCTTGGGTGTATTCTGATTCACTGACACTATTTTGTAAAGCTTTGCCAGACTTGTTGTGCTTGGGTGTATTCTGATTAGCTGACGCTATTTTGTAAAGCTTTGCCAGACTTGTGCTTGGGTGTATTCTGATTCACTGACGCTATTTTGTAAAGCTTTGCCAGACTTGCTGTTCTTGGGTGTATTCTGATTCACTGACACTATTTTGAAAAGCTTTGCCAGAATTGTTGTGCTTGGGTGTATTCTGATTAGCTGACGCTATTTTGTAAAGCTTTGCCAGACTTGTGCTTGGGTGTATTCTGATTCGCTGACGCTATTTTGAAAAGCTTTGCCAGAGTTGTGCTTGGTTGTATTCTGATTCACTGACGTTATTTTGAAAAGCTTTGCCAGAGTTGTTTTGCTTGGGTGTGTTCTGATTCGCTGACGCTATTTTGTAAAGCTTTGCCAGACTTGCTGTTCTTGGGTGTATTCTGATTCACTGACACTATTTTGTAAAGCTTTGCCAGACTTGTTGTTCTTGGGTGTATTCTGATTCGCTGATGCTATTTTGTAAAGCTTTGCCAGACTTGTGCTTGGGTGTATTCTGATTCACTGACGCTATTTTGTAAAGCTTTGCCAGACTTGTTGTTCTTGGGTGTATTCTGATTCACTGACGCTATTTTGAAAAGCTTTGCCAGAATTGTTGTGCTTGGGTGTATTCTGATTAGCTGACGCTATTTTGTAAAGCTTTGCCAGAGTTGTGCTTGGTTGTATTCTGATTCACTGACGCTATTTTGAAAAGCTTTGCCAGAGTTGTTTTGCTTGGGTGTGTTCTGATTCGCTGACGCTATTTTGTAAAGCTTTGCCAGACTTGCTGTTCTTGGGTGTATTCTGATTCACTGACACTATTTTGTAAAGCTTTGCCAGACTTGTTGTTCTTGGATGTATTCTGATTCGCTGATGCTATTTTGTAAAGCTTTGCCAGACTTGTGCTTGGGTGTATTCTGATTCACTGACGCTATTTTGTAAAGCTTTGCCAGACTTGTTGTTCTTGGGTGTATTCTGATTCACTGACGCTATTTTGAAAAGCTTTGCCAGAATTGTTGTGCTTGGGTGTATTCTGATTAGCTGACGCTAGTTTGTAAAGCTTTGCCAGACTTGTGCTTGGGTGTATTCTGATTTGCTGATGCTATTTTGAAAAGCTTTGCCAGACTTGTGCTTGGGTGTATTCTGATTCACTGACGCTATTTTGAAAAGCTTTGCCAGACTTCTTGTTCTTAGGTGTATTCTGATTCACTGACACTATTTTGTAAAGCTTTGCCAGACTTGTTGTTCTTGGGTGTATTCTGATTCGCTGATGCTATTTTGTAAAGCTTTGCCAGACTTGTGCTTGGGTGTATTCTGATTCGCTGACGGTAATTTTGAAAAGCTTTGCCAGACTTGTTGTTCTTAGGTGCATTCTGATTCACTGACGATATTTTGTAAAGCTTTACAAGACTTGTTGTGCTTTGTTGTATTCTGATTCACTGACGCTATTTTGTAAAGCTTTGCCAGACTTGTTGTTCTTGGATGTATTCTGATTCACTGACATTATTTTGTAAAGCTTTGCTAGACTCGTTCTTGGATGTACTCTGATTCACTGACACTATTTTGTAAAGCTTTGCCAGACTTGTTGTTCTTGGGTGTACATGTATTCTGATTCACTGACGCTATTTTGTAAAGCTTTGCCAGACTTGTTGTTCTTGGGTGTATTCTGATTCACTGACGCTAGTTTGTTTAGATTTGCTAGATTTGTTGTTCTTGCGTGTATTCTGATTCACTGACACTAATTTGTTTAGCATTGCCAGATTGTTGTTCTTGGGTGTATTCTGATTCACTGCCGCTAGTTTGTTTGGATTTGCTAGATTGTTGTTCATTGGTGTATTCTGATTCACTGACACTATTTTGTTTAGCTTTGCCAGATTTGTTGTTCTTGGGTGTATTCTGATTCACTGACGCTATTTTGTAAAGCTCTAGCTGCCAGACTTGTTGTGCTTGGGTGTATTCTGATTCACTGACGCTATTTTGTAAAGCTTTGCCAGGCTTGTTTTGCTTGGGTGTATTCTGATTCGCTGATGCTATTTTGTAAAGCTTTGCCAGACTTGCTGTTCTTGGGTGTATTCTGATTCACTGACACTATTTTGTAAAGCTTTGCCAGACTTGTTGTTCTTGGGTGTATTCTGATTCGCTGATGCTATTTTGTAAAGCTTTGCCAGACTTGTGCTTGGGTGTATTCTGATTCACTGACGCTATTTTGTAAAGCTTTGCCAGACTTGTTGTTCTTGGGTGTATTCTGATTCACTGACGCTATTTTGTAAAGCTTTGCCAGACTTGTTGTTCTTGGGTGTATTCTGATTCACTGACGCTATTTTGAAAAGCTTTGCCAGAATTGTTGTGCTTGGGTGTATTCTGATTAGCTGACGCTATTTTGTAAAGCTTTGCCAGACTTGTGCTTGGGTGTATTCTGATTTGCTGATGCTATTTTGAAAAGCTTTGCCAGAATAGTTGTGCTTGGGTGTATTCTGATTAGCTGACGCTAATTTGTAAAGCTTTGCCAGACTTGTGCTTGGGTGTATTCTGATTCGCTGACGCTATTTTGAAAAGCTTTGCCAGAGTTGTGCTTGGTTGTATTCTGATTCACTGACGCTATTTTGAAAAGCTTTGCCAGAGTTGTTTTGCTTGGGTGTGTTCTGATTCGCTGACGCTATTTTGTAAAGCTTTGCCAGACTTGCTGTTCTTGGGTGTATTCTGATTCACTGACACTATTTTGTAAAGCTTTGCCAGACTTGTGCTTGGGTGTATTCTGATTCACTGACGCTATTTTGTAAAGCTTTGCCAGACTTGTTGTTCTTGGGTGTATTCTGATTCACTGACGCTATTTTGAAAAGCTTTGCCAGAATTGTTGTGCTTGGGTGTATTCTGATTAGCTGACGCTATTTTGTAAAGCTTTGCCAGACTTGTGCTTGGGTGTATTCTGATTTGCTGATGCTATTTTGAAAAGCTTTGCCAGACTTGTGCTTGGGTGTATTCTGATTCACTGACGCTATTTTGAAAAGCTTTGCCAGACTTCTTGTTCTTAGGTGTATTCTGATTCACTGACACTATTTTGTAAAGCTTTGCCAGACTTGTTGTTCTTGGGTGTATTCTGATTCGCTGATGCTATTTTGTAAAGCTTTGCCAGACTTGTGCTTGGGTGTATTCTGATTCGCTGATGGTAATTTTGAAAAGCTTTGCCAGACTTGTTGTTCTTAGGTGCATTCTGATTCACTGACGATATTTTGTAAAGCTTTACAAGACTTGTTGTGCTTTGTTGTATTCTGATTCACTGACGCTATTTTGTAAAGCTTTGCCAGACTTGTTGTTCTTGGATGTATTCTGATTCACTGACATTATTTTGTAAAGCTTTGCTAGACTCGTTCTTGGATGTACTCTGATTCACTGACACTATTTTGTAAAGCTTTGCCAGACTTGTTGTTCTTGGGTGTACATGTATTCTGATTCACTGACGCTATTTTGTAAAGCTTTGCCAGACTTGTTGTTCTTGGGTGTATTCTGATTCACTGACGCTAGTTTGTTTAGATTTGCTAGATTTGTTGTTCTTGCGTGTATTCTGATTCACTGACACTAATTTGTTTAGCATTGCCAGATTGTTGTTCTTGGGTGTATTCTGATTCACTGACGCTAGTTTGTTTAGATTTGCTAGATTTGTTGTGCTTGGGTGTATTCTGATTCACTGCCGCTAGTTTGTTTGGATTTGCTAGATTGTTGTTCATTGGTGTATTCTGATTCACTGACACTATTTTGTTTAGCTTTGCCAGATTTGTTGTTCTTGGGTGTATTCTGATTCACTGACGCTATTTTGTAAAGCTCTAGCTGCCAGACTTGTTGTGCTTGGGTGTATTCTGATTCACTGACGCTATTTTGTAAAGCTTTGCCAGGCTTGTTTTGCTTGGGTGTATTCTGATTCGCTGATGCTATTTTGTAAAGCTTTGCCAGACATGTTGTTCTTGGGCTGATTCTGATTCGCTGACGCTTTTTTGTAAAGCTTTGCCAGACTTCTTGTGCTTTTTTTGTTTTTGTTTTGCTATTTTTTTAAAAACTGCTATAAAAAGCACTCGGGGTGGTAGCAGCGTTTCGTTAAACTTTTCAAACGATTCCATGTATTCGTAGAGACAGATCCCCTTTTGTAAAAGAAGGGAGCTTTGCTCACCACACGCTTGCTCTTTGGTCCATTTGAGTTTTGAGTTTGAGTTTTTTGACACGCTTTTACAAGCCTGTCTAGCGACGTTGCCATAAAATGAAACTAGTTTATAAATCGAAGCTGGCCTAGAGAAAACGAGACATACTTTTCGATGTTTTGGGGAATGCAAAAGATCTTGTCAGTTTGTTCATTACCTTGAAATAGGCTTGCACTTTGCCTAATGAGATGCGCGTCGTAATTTTCTAAATTGTGTAACACGACTGGGATTTGTGTTTCGTTGGGAGCTATTCTGAGTTGTAAGTTACAATTGGCGTGGGCTGCACCCCTAAAGGCCCCTGTCACGTGACAGCGGTCTCTCACTTTGGGGTTTTTGCTAAATTTCTTGTTACACCATAAACATCGGTTATCGTTGGGGTCCGGTGAGATCTCTGGTTTGTCGCACCAGCATTGATATTTGTTATAAAGATTTCTTTTTGCAGATCCAAAAGGTTCTAGCTTGTCTAAATTGCTGTTCTTGATCGCATGTGAGCTGTAAGGGTTCAGGGTTTGCAAAGATGTCATTGATCTTTTCGACTTCCAACATTAGTTGCTCCACAAAAACTTGAGCAGCCTTTGGACCTCTGTAGAGCTTTTGAGCAATCGTTCTTGCATCACATCTAACAACTGTGTAATAAACACCACAAGCGATGTGTTTTTGAGGGCGAGCTTTGTCACCTGTTGGCTGTAAGATCGATTCAAAATCTGCATAAATCACAAATGGTGTTTTTTGTTTGTGTTGGTAGCTAGTGAAAGACAGTGTTGAGGACCCATCTGTGGTGTCTTTTGGCATTTCAATAAAACAGGGAGGGGTATCAAGCCATTTGAACTCTTCAAAGAGTCTGTTTCGATCAGCTTCTCTGTTGTAGTGTGAATTGCAACGACTGCAACAATAGATTTTACCGTTGTGTTTGGTAATCTGTGATGACAGTAGTCTCGATTCGTCTTTGATCCAACAATAGTGAGAAACTGTTTCACCGTTCGCTTGGCTCTCTCCTGTGATATAAAACAAACTTACTCGAGATTTGTTTTTGCCCCATTTGAAAATTGTTTGAATTATACAAATAAAAAAATTCAATTTGTGTAGGTTGAAAGGGTTGAGACCTTGTATACCAAGTTTTTTTTCTGGTTCTGGATATTCATATCCAATGACGTTACTTGTCGGGTTGTTTTGTTTTTCGATACGAGGGATCTGTGATAGCGGTGTAGGAGAATCCTGAGAAGTCAAGACCGTCATCTGTGGTTTAACTCTATAAACGTTCGTAATACACTTTATAAATGGGGTTGGTGTGAAGTTGTTTTAAAACATGAGGAGAAAACTTTCTTGGAGCTGCCCTTAGACACCAGGGGTCAAAATTAACGGTGGTCCGCTGGCCCGAGACCAGTAGAAAAGTTGATGGACCAGCTGATCTAATAAGACTGGTGGTCCAGTGGAAATCTGATGTCTTTCCTGTCTTCAAAAATATCTCTCAATAACCTTTTCTCACATTACACTGCTTATTTTTATTTGTCTTCCTACTTACGTTTGCAATTAAAAAAAATGTTATTTTCACGAGTTTTCATTCGCATTTTGTTGTCGCAGTGGTGAAAACATTTTTACCCTTGCATAGACTTCTTGTTCTTTGGTTTCTTCAGGTCTAAGTAATCAATAAAACCGCACTTGCCATCGCCGTTTGGAGTTAAATTGTCGAAGACATTTTGTGTCACTGTAATTTTGTTATATATAGTACTGCGATAAAATTCCTTAAAAAAATTCAGGGTCTTGGTTAAACTATGTGGGTATAATTTCATAGTTAACAAGGTTGTTTTTAAACTTGGTGATTTCTTGCACGTTGACCTCAATAAATTTATCTAGGGTGATATATGATTGTATGGCTCGTATTTAGTAGGGTTTGAGCACCTTGTGGTTCCTACCCGTTGGAGTAACTTGCAGCCGGTGTAATTTAGCAAGTCTTTGAGATAAGATTTGTTTCTAGTGGGCCGATTTTTAAATAACCTGGTATAACGCTTGATAGCAGTAATGTAATCGAGTCTCGTGTAGTGTTCTTTGGGAGGAATAATGATTTATAAAATTTCACATTTAAGCTTTTAGCGCTGGCTTCTTCCATCTGAATACATTATAAGAAATTACGAGTTTGTCCTGAGGCAAGTTTGGTACAATTTTTATTTAGGTCTTATTTTATATAATATTATTTGTTTAAAGATATCATTTTAACCCACATTTCACTGTGAAACGTGGGTTAATTTACGTTAAATTAAATATGTCACTTTAAGCAATTTTAATACGTTTACACGTTTTACACTGTGATTTATATTTATCATGTATACAAAATCTAGCACAGTGACAAGACTCGCTTTTTTTTTTCATTTGACCACGGGGACAAGTCAGTTTACAGCTTTCACATAGATATTTATATTTACCATGTTTGCAAGTCACCCATTTGTTTCGTCTGTCTGGGCACTTTGCCACATTTTTGTATAAAAACACCACACTCAGTACTCCAAGACCTCAGTGTGTTATGACCCGGCACCCCAAGTGATATGCTGGGGGCTGGCATCGGTGACTATTCAAATCCATTGGCAGCCACCTGCTCAACTTCGCAGGGTTCTGGGGGAGAAATTACATGTACTTCAGAGGAATGGGTGCTCACTTCACTTACCAACTGCTATCTGGAATTTATGAGTCCCCCACCGTCCGATGTATCTTTCCGGCCGACTCCAGTTCCAAAAGATCAATCCCAGTAACATGCTCTGGAGTCGGAGATCTCAACGCTGCTGCAGAAGTGCACTATTGTTCTGGTGCAACCAACGGGAAACCACCAGGGCTTCATGTCAACATTCTTTCTGACCCCAAAGAAGGAACCTGGGAAGTGGAGTCCGATTCTGAACTTAAAGCCACTCACCGTTTTCATAAAAACGAAGAAGTTCAGAATGGAGACGCTGCGTACCGTCCTACGATCACTTCCCGTCCCGACTTGGGCGTAGTCCATCGACTTACAGGACGCCTACCTTCACATTGGCATTCATGTACAAGAACGACTGTTCCTCCGCTTTTCATATCGTCACCTGGTCTACGAGTTCTGCGCGCTGCCGTCTGGTCAGACGTGCTCATATTTCAGTACCTCGACCACTGGTTGATAGTCGGATGCTCCAAAGTTGAGGCTGCCTTGGCAACCAAGACAACGTACGACCTTGCATCTCACCTGGGTTTCTTAGTCAACCACAAGAAGTCCAGACTGACCCCGTTACAAACACTGACTTTCCTCGGGGCAGTTCTCGACTCGAACCATGGCATTGTTACTCGCACCGACGAGTGCGTGGACAATCTCACGCAGTGTGTATTCAGGGGACAATGCCAAGCGAACGCCAGGGCATGGCTCCACGTACTCAGTCTGACGGCCAGCCTTACCGACCTCGTCCCTTGGTGCCGGCTTTACATTCGGCCTCTACAGCTCCACCTTCTATCTTCCGGCCGAGCAGAGATTCCCTCAATTGCTATAGGTTCGTCTATCAGGCCTGATTTACCATCACCTGTCGTCGTGGTCAACCAGGGCCAATTAACCTTATTGCTGGTCTTCCCTTTGTTCCACTTCAACACGAGATAGTTATCACCACCGATGCTTCCAATCTCGCTTTGGGTGCCAGTCTCCAGTCGTATCAGATTTCCGGCTGGTGGGACTCGTCCCTAATGGGTTCCCACATCAATGTACTTGAACTTCAGGTGATTTTCGAAGCCCTCAGCCACTTCCAGCCTAGAAATAGAAAATAGAAAACAAAGGAAAGAGTTTCATATACAGATGCCACTTGACACCCTGTGCACAAACCCTATGATCGTGGTCTGAAAAATTGTCTTTTCTAGGTCAACGATTTGGTATTTTCCCTCATAAATAGAACTTTCCTGGACACATTTTTGCTTTCTGACGGCTATTAATAGAGCACTGTAGGGAATAGTTACTGGTGGCTGTATATATGGAACTCTTCCCAAAACAAAAATTGGCGGAACTAGCATTTTGCATTTTATTGGACAGACACTTTGTTGTGTTAAACATACCTGTCCATGTAGGGCCCATTTGATTTGGTGGATCCAGATCCTGATCAGTGATTTGATATTTGTTTACTGACACCAGAACCTGCTCAGTGGCTGGAGTGAACCAGTGTTAAGATTGATCTATTCAAGATCCAGATCCCGTGTGAAACAAAAAGACCCTCACATGGGTATACATTTACATGTATGTACGTGTACCGTATGTAGAGGTTGACAGTAAAGTTATTCAGTGAAGGAGTCTTACACCAAACAAGTACACACATACATGTACGTGTGTGTAGGTTGTACGTACATGTACACGAACCATACCGGTACATGTACGTACATCTACTACTGTTGTTTCAGTCTGGCAATAACCAGACCATGATGTCATACATTTCAATACACTTCCAAGCCTGTTGCTTGATACATTTCATGCAATGCAGACGTTTCTTTTAGTTAATTTTTGGCATTTTCCATTTTGACATTTTCCTCCCAGGTGCTATTCACAATTCAGCATGCAGCCGTACATGTACTGTACGTATACGTCATGTCTCAAATCATCAATTTGATGTAACTCAGGAATTGTGAAGTTTCTGTGCTCTCTGCAGTTTGGTAAGTCTCTTTCCTATCCTGAACTTGAGAAGCTCAAATTTATGAACAAGGTACCGGTAGGAAACAATTCCATAAACCCACACCACTGATTTTTCCTTGCAGTGATCTACAGTCATCTAAAAGCAAAACTGTGTCATAAAAACATCAATTTTTTTCATTGAAAATATTGTGATCCGTGTGCAACTTTTTATCACATTCGGTTCTTCTGAAGTTGGGATCATTTTGTAATGAATTTTGTGATCCACGTGCAACGGTTTATCACATTTGGTTCTTCTGAAATTGGGATCATTTTGTAATGATGTTTTTGTCCGTTGTACATGTATGAACCCAGCAGCATGAAAACTTGTATTGAGCACCATGCGACCATTCTGAATTAAACTGCCTTGTAACCTTCCACGCATACAGGTCTGATTAATACGCTCAGATCCAGCAGCATAGTGCAGCACAGGAAAATTGACATCTGTGCCGTTTTATGTCCTCCGTCTTAGATTCAGTAATAAGAAGAAATTCACTTTAAACATTACTAGTGCAAGTGCAATTTTTTGGCTAAACCTGTGCCAAAAACTGAACTTTGACACTTGGAGCTTGCTCTGTCAGTGCTGTGTACAGTACAGTAGGGCTGCATTACATGTATGTGACATGTATCAATACATGTAAAGATAATTTGGATAGGAAGATGTTGGCACATTGCTCAAGTCTTACAGTAATATTCCTTGTCACAGGGGATGGTTATTTTCATTGGATGTGTTGGGTGAAAGTACATGTAACTGTCACGTTTGATAGACATTTTAGGTATCATTTGACACTTGAAGACCAGTATGCATATTGTATGAAATGTTCCTGTTGGGAACTTTGTCAGTATTCCCCTTCCGGCCAGAGCAAAATTTGAAATAAATGAAATACAATGAATAACAAACTTACTGAACTACCAGCCCTATTTTCTTTACAATGTTTATTCAGTATTCATTGTTCTGGTCTTTGGGTTTGTTATCAACGTGCAATAAGGCCAAGACTGTCAGCGCTTTCCAATGTACATGTACTTGTGTCATGTAAACCTGTCATCGTACTAAAACCTATTCTTTGAATATTTCCTTGCTACATTCTCAGCTCAATTATGCATCTTTTCATAATTCATACAGAAAGTTTAAAGTGTATTTTAAACTTGAAAGTTTCAAGTGGTGAAAGTAAAAGTTTGGTTTTGCAGATTCTCTAGTAAAACAATAATATCTTCCTGTTTACATGTACCTTTGTTGCATAAAGGGAGAGTCAAAAAAGCACACAGGTAGACAGCCTGAAGTCGTTAGAGATTGGCTGAAGATATTGACAGGCTGAAGTTAGCATCGGTGCTTAAGTTGACAGAGGTAGACTGGCCGATGTCGGCCGAAGTGGATACGCTGACAGTAGAGGTAGACAGGATGATGTCGGCAGAAATAGATGTGCTAAGGTCGGCAGAGGTGGTCACGCTGACAGTGGAGGTATACAGGCTGACATCAGCAGAGGTGGTCACGCTGACAGTGGAGGTATACAGGCTGACATCAGCAGAGGTGGTCACGCTGACAGTGGAGGTATACAGGCTGACATCAGCAGAGGTGGTCACGCTGACAGTGGAGGTGTACAGGCTGACATCAGCAGAGGTGGTCACGCTGACAGTGGAGGTGTACAGGCTGATGTCAGCAGAGGTGGACAAGCCAATGGCAGAGGTAGACAGTCAGAGAGTTGAAGTCGTCAGAGGAAGACCAGTTGGCATTGGATATGATGATTTGTGATGACGTGTTATTATTTGAGACTTACCGGTAGAGATTTAAAAGTGCTTCCATCTTGTCATTCCTTATGTCTTGATGGATTCATCATTTTTGAGACAAATTACCTGCTGTTGTTCAAGAAGCTCCCTCTGAATACTTTTTTCAAAGTTGACCTGCATCAATGGGAATTTCCTAAATTTGTCGAAGTGTAGTTAATAGAGATTTTGTTCATTTTTGCATCAATTACTTCATGTTGCATTTTCATTAGGAATATAAATTTGTTTAAATGACTGCAGTGAACGTTATACACAAAAATTCAGCTGTTTGTTAAGTTCCAGTGCTGTAAAGTTCTTGAACAGTTTAAGTGATTCAGCCCAATACTGCTATTCTGAACACCTCTGTACCAAACATTGGGGTATACTGAACATTCTCCTTGGCTCCTGAGTTCTCCATACCGAACATTAAAAGGTTGCTTTAAAAGGAAATACATTTAGGACTGATGAGAATACTGACAAGTTTAGGAAAATCTGCCTTGCAAAAGATCAGTGCCAACACCGTCAGTATCTATGTGTTTAATTTGCTTCAGAAATTGTATTTGATGATGTTTATTCTTGTAATAATGCTGCATCATCTTCTCAAGATTTTCTTTTAAATGTACGTGTACAGGTATTACCCGGGGCGGCTTTTGGCTCCCAAATCTATTAGCCCATGCCTCATAATTAATATTTCCCCCATTCACTCCTAAAACAAGATTCAATCCTAATGTGATCAAGAGTCAAGCCCACAACTACCTATTAGACCACTTTCTCCGATCTCCTTGTAAAGACATCAGATTGTCTTGATAGTGTCATTAGAATCAATGTGTTTTATTGTACAAGGGGTTATGATTTTTAGGTTCAAGTACGTGTACCCGGTACTTACATGTACATGTATCTTAAAGGGTGTAAACTTCAACTTGAGCAGATATACTAAAATATGGTCTTCAAGATGCACTACTCACTCAATTCTGAGTTCAGCTATAAGCTATATAAGCCTGCAAATCTCAAATGCAAAGTTTGAATTTTAATTGCAACAGAAAAAGAGTAACATTTTGAATTTGTGCATTAATGCAAATTGTTTGGTTGACTGTCATCTGTTTTGGGAGCTAAGAACAACTAATTTGTCCATGGTTTTACGTGTATTTAATGGTGTCCATTCTTTGTTTTTCGTATTCATGCCAAGAAACAGAAGTGAGACTAGACGCCATCCAGTCTATGCTGCTTTCCTTAGGATGTCACAGCGATGTGAATAATACCAGTCCCCACTACACAGCTGTTTGAGAAGCTCTTCCATCTCAGTGGATGCCTTTCCGCCCATGCATTCAGTGACCGGGGAATCCCATCCTGGACAACGCACGTAACGATTTGAGTATGGCGTCTCGTGACTGATCCTCTAACCATTTGTGGATGTTTTCCTACCAACATCACTGCTCCACGGATAGTGCTGTTCTGTTGTTTCTCCACGAGGCCTTGATGCAGCCCCCTCGTAGATGCCCAACCATCCTATGTGTGTTACCTGTCTCTTGATGCCATTGATGTTATGCTCCGGCATACGCCTTGCCATTGATACCAGTTCCCGGTGGCTACTTTTCTGCAGTGGTCCCTTCTGTGTTAGTGTTGCATCTCGTGAATGTGAGTAGTGTATTTACTAAATCAAAGCTTTCCATGTTATGCTTTGCCCAAACCGTTGTCATAAAAGTTGTGAACTACGCTTGAAATTACTATTTGCAACAGAAATCCAAGAGAATACTTTATTTTCGGCTTGGTCCGCATGTGGATTGGGTTTTCAGTCCCTACCTGATTCCGTGGGTTTTACCCAGAATATTCCTCTGGGGTTTTCTTCCCACCTCTAAAAGTGTAACTGCTTCTCATTGTGTCCTCACAGCAGGTTTCTTCAGGCTTGTAAGCTACAGTGCCAAGTGTACTTTTAAGGAATCCTTGGTGTCATTATCAGAAATAAATAATAATAATAATTTCCCAAGAACCTTGTGGGTAGCCATTTCATATTCAAGAAACTATCCTTTTTCTGAATTCAGTAGAAATCTATTTGCCTTTTTAACATTTTTGTTCAAAGTTGTATGGATTTCATATTGAAATAAGCTTTTTGGTATCAACTTTGGAAAAACAAGTGAACCAAAACATCTAGAAAAGCTTTAAATTTTTAAAATTTTCTGTCCTTTTCTGAGCTGTCCAGTAAAAGTGCAGAAGACAACTGCGTGTTTTTTGGTTGACATACATTCCTTTTTTTCTGTTTTGCATTTTTACATATTCTGTCGACATATTCTGTCAGTCTTTTATTAAAGTCTCACCCTAACAGGTTAAGTTTAGTATGCCTGAATAAAAGAATAATTTGACGTTTTTGTTAAACCCTTGCTTTTACTGACCCAATTTCAAATACAGGTATTGTGTGGCTTCTCATAGCTTGCTGGCTATTGAGGGACATACATCATTGGCTTCCAGTAAACTAAGAACAGAGCAGTTGATCATCTCTGTCATCTCATCAAACAGCAGTTTCAGACGCCTTACAGATTTCACTTTTAAGGTGAGCGAGATTTCTTTTGCAATTTCAGAAGAAGCTCAGCATTTGGGCAAATAATTGTTATTTCATACACGATGTTTGTGAAGTCTGTGAACATTTATGATGTGTCAAACACGAACTTGATTGCTCTTCACAGTCTGCATTGCAGGGCATTGCCATAGAAATATTGTCAAATATTACACCACTGACTTTCAAGAGTTGGTACTTATGGCGGTGTTGAAAGTTGGTCGATAATCTTGCTTTTTCAAAAGTCAGGGTTTCCGCTGTAAATAATACCATCAAGTGGTTTTTTGGTAAAATGAAGAAGTTGCAATCTGTAGCTTCTTTGGATATTTTATCATATGATTTAACAGTTAATATAAAATTGAAAAACGACCTCCTCTTGGTGTGAGCCTTTGAATGTGGGATGGATTGGGGATGTATGTGGATGTGGGTTTTGATTCTGTTCTGAAACACAACTGCAAAAACAGCAGCTGAAAACCAAGAGATGAATGGGCAACTTTATTTGGAGGTCGACGAAAAAAGGACAGTCCCAAAATGTTACTTTATTTTCAGTTTTATTGAATATTTCCAGCAGATGAATCATTTATAATTGACCTTGCCAATTGGTATACAAGCTTAAAGACGTGAATTTCACATGGCCGTCAGATTTAGTTTATTGGACGTTTTTTGACTTTCCCTTTCTTTTGCATCATATTTCTCCAAAACACTCTTTTCCCACAAAAGGTAAAAAAACAAGTTGTATGAAAGGAATCCACATTGTGTACCACATTCCCTCCTCTATACGTCGGTCTCAGCAGGAAGTGACGTATTCCGTATAGTTGCTGCACCACAAACTGACTTATCATGTGTACAAAGTCTTATGGATGGTATGTCACTTTGTGGTGAACCCAACAAATTATGTATATTTTTGCAGTGGACTTTAATACTTAAAGTAATTTGTAAAGAACTGTTGATTATGCAGACATCCCATGTCCCCTTTATGTTACCTTTGTTGCAGGTAGAGATAGTCACCAATGCACAGAGAGATGCTGATGTCAGCAGAGGTAGATGTGCTGAAGTCGGCAGACGTGCCAAAGACGGCAGAGGCAGACAAGCTGATGTTGATTGAGGTACGTTGTGGATATGATGTTTTATATCTGTTATCCGTGATATACTGGGGACAAATTGCCTGCCATAATCCCAGGATGCTCACTCCAAACGTTAAAAACATGGACGTCAATCCTCTGAAGCTGTAGCCTAGTTATTTCAGATTTGTTTTACGTTGCATTTTTTAATGTGTGAACCCTGTTTACCGTTGTAACCAACATTGCAACTATAACTCAAAAACGGCTGTGGTAGGCTGTGTAACGTTATCAGTTTTTTTAATTACAGCGTGGAAGACACCTACATGGACATCGACAGGAGGAGAGACAGACGGAAGCGAGATGACTGTCCTGAAGGTTAGGCTTCGAATGTGTTTTTGGCTGATATACCATAATGCACAAGAGGATATAGTTTCATGAATTTATCTTTAAACTGCTGGTTTAGAATGCACTGTTTCCCAGCACTTTGGAATGATGTGGTCCATTCATACCATGGTAGATATTTTCGACAGGGCTAACCCTGAATATATGCATTTTAACATTCACTATTTGTAAAAACCCAGGTGGAAAATATCATAAACAGAGCGTGGCAAATGGAACAAAATCCTTGCAGTTTGCATAATGCCTTTATACATTGTTTATTCCAGCTTTCTGGATTGACTCATCAATGGGGAGGTAGACAGTGTAAAGGAAGGAACAGATTATAGTACCGGTAAGTTTTTTAACCCGTTTTCTTTAATGAAATGGGAATCAAAAGCTCAATAAAAGCACGTTAGATGTTCTTCACAATTTATAAACGTTAAAAAAATGCACTGTTTGTCAAATACTTTGGAATCTAGAATGTTTGTCAACTCTGCAAATATATTGTGATTTAATATGTATTTTTTCTGTTGACTACAGGTTGGGAAGATCATCTGATGCCTGAAGATGAGTGAAGTTTCTTTCAACTCGGAAGAATGAACATCAGTAAAGCCGCTAAAAATTTGTCCTTAGACTCCCTCCCACCTCCCCGTCCGCTAAAAATTTGTCCTTAGACTCCCTCCCACCTCCCCGTCCGCTAAAAATTTGTCCTTAGACTCCCTCCCACCTCCCCGTCCGCTAAAAATTTGTCCTTAGACTCCCTCCCACCTCCCCGTCCGCTAAAAATTTGTCCTTAGACTCCCTCCCACCTCCCCGTCCGCTAAAAATTTGTCCTTAGACTCCCTCCCACCTCCCCGTCCGCTAAAAATTTGTCCTTAGACTCCCTCCCACCTCCCCGTCCGCTAAAAATTTGTCCTTAGACTCCCTCCCACCTCCCCGTCCGCTAAAAATTTGTCCTTAGACTCCCTCCCACCTCCCCGTCCGCTAAAAATTTGTCCTTAGACTCCCTCCCACCTCCCCGTCCGCTAAAAATTTGTCCTTAGACTCCCTCCCACCTCCCCGTCCGCTAAAAATTTGTCCTTAGACTCCCTCCCACCTCCCCCTCCGCTAAAAATTTGTCCTTAGACTCCCTCCCACCTCCCCGTCCGCTAAAAATTTGTCCTTACACTCCCTCCCACCTCCCCGTCCGCTAAAAATTTGTCCTTAGACTCCCTCCCACCTCCCCGTCCGCTAAAAATTTGTCCTTAGACTCCCTCCCACCTCCCCGTCCGCTAAAAATTTGTCCTTAGACTCCCTCCCACCTCCCCGTCCGCTAAAAATTTGTCCTTAGACTCCCTCCCACCTCCCCGTCCGCTAAAAATTTGTCCTTAGACTCCCTCCCACCTCCCCGTCCGCTAAAAATTTGTCCTTAGACTCCCTCCCACCTCCCCGTCCGCTAAAAATTTGTCCTTAGACTCCCTCCCACCTCCCCGTCCGCTAAAAATTTGTCCTTAGACTCCCTCCCACCTCCCCGTCCGCTAAAAATTTGTCCTTAGACTCCCTCCCACCTCCCCGTCCGCTAAAAATTTGTCCTTAGACTCCCTCCCACCTCCCCGTCCGCTAAAAATTTGTCCTTAGACTCCCTCCCACCTCCCCGTCCGCTAAAAATTTGTCCTTAGACTCCCTCCCACCTCCCCGTCCGCTAAAAATTTGTCCTTAGACTCCCTCCCACCTCCCCGTCCGCTAAAAATTTGTCCTTAGACTCCCTCCCACCTCCCCGTCCGCTAAAAATTTGTCCTTAGACTCCCTCCCACCTCCCCGTCCGCTAAAAATTTGTCCTTAGACTCCCTCCCACCTCCCCGTCCGCTAAAAATTTGTCCTTAGACTCCCTCCCACCTCCCCGTCCGCTAAAAATTTGTCCTTAGACTCCCTCCCACCTCCCCGTCCGCTAAAAATTTGTCCTTAGACTCCCTCCCACCTCCCCGTCCGCTAAAAATTTGTCCTTAGACTCCCTCCCACCTCCCCGTCCGCTAAAAATTTGTCCTTAGACTCCCTCCCACCTCCCCGTCCGCTAAAAATTTGTCCTTAGACTCCCTCCCACCTCCCCGTCCGCTAAAAATTTGTCCTTAGACTCCCTCCCCACCTCCCCGTCCGCTAAAAATTTGTCCTTAGACTCCCTCCCACCTCCCCGTCCGCTAAAAATTTGTCCTTAGACTCCCTCCCACCTCCCCGTCCGCTAAAAATTTGTCCTTAGACTCCCTCCCACCTCCCCGTCCGCTAAAAATTTGTCCTTAGACTCCCTCCCACCTCCCCGTCCGCTAAAAATTTGTCCTTAGACTCCCTCCCACCTCCCCGTCCGCTAATAATTTGTCCTTAGACTCCCTCCCACCTCCCCGTCCGCTAATAATTTGTCCTTAGACTCCCTCCCACCTCCCCGTCCGCTAATAATTTGTCCTTAGACTCCCTCCCACCTCCCCGTCCGCTAATAATTTGTCCTTAGACTCCCTCCCACCTCCCCGTCCGCTAATAATTTGTCCTTAGACTCCCTCCCACCTCCCCGTCCGCTAATAATTTGTCCTTAGACTCCCTCCCACCTCCCCGTCCGCTAATAATTTGTCCTTAGACTCCCTCCCACCTCCCCCTCCGCTAATAATTTGTCCTTAGACTCCCTCCCACCTCCCCGTCCGCTAATAATTTGTCCTTTGTCCTTTGTCCTTTGTCCTTTGTCCTTTGTCCTTTGTCCTTTGTCCTTTGTCCTTTGTCCTTTGTCCTTTGTCCTTTGTCCTTTGTCCTTTGTCCTTTGTCTTTTGTCCTTTGTCCTTTGTCCTTTGTCCTTTGTCCTTTGTCCTTTGTCCTTTGTCCTTTGTCCTTTGTCCTTTGTCCTTTGTCCTTTGTCCTTTGTCCTTTGTCCTTTGTCCTTTGTCCTTTGTCCTTTGTCCTTTGTCCTTTGTCCTTTGTCCTTTGTCCTTTGTCCTTTGTCCTTTGTCCTTTGTCCTTTGTCCTTTGTCCTTTGTCCTTTGTCCTTTGTCCTTTGTCCTTTGTCCTTTGTCCTTTGTCCTTTGTCCTTTGTCCTTTGTCCTTTCTCCTGTGTCCTTTGTCCTTTGTCCTTTGTCCTTTGTCCTTTGTCCTTTGTCCTTTGTCCTTTGTCCTTTGTCCTTTGTCCTTTGTCCTTTGTCCTTTGTCCTTTGTCCTTTGTCCTTTGTCCTTTGTCCTTTGTCCTTTGTCCTTTGTCCTTTGTCCTTTGTCCTTTGTCCTTTGTCCTTTGTCCTTTGTCCTTTGTCCTTTGTCCTTTGTCCTTTGTCCTTTGTCCTTTGTCCTTTGTCCTTTGTCCTTTGTCCTTTGTCCTTTGTCCTTTGTCCTTTGTCCTTTGTCCTTTGTCCTTTGTCCTTTGTCCTTTGTCCTTTGTCCTTTGTCCTTTGTCCTTTGTCCTTTGTCCTTTGTCCTTTGTCCTTTGTCCTTTGTCCTTTGTCCTTTGTCCTTTGTCCTTTGTCCTTTGTCCTTTGTCCTTTGTCCTTTGTCCTTTGTCCTTTGTCCTTTGTCCTTTGTCCTTTGTCCTTTGTCCTTTGTCCTTTGTCCTTTGTCCTTTGTCCTTTGTCCTTTGTCCTTTGTCCTTTGTCCTTTGTCCTTTGTCCTTTGTCCTTTGTCCTTTGTCCTTTGTCCTTTGTCCTTTGTCCTTTGTCCTTTGTCCTTTGTCCTTTGTCCTTTGTCCTTTGTCCTTTGTCCTTTGTCCTTTGTCCTTTGTCCTTTGTCCTTTGTCCTTTGTCCTTTGTCCTTTGTCCTTTGTCCTTTGTCCTTTGTCACCTACCTTTTATTTCTAAGTTGTGAATAAATGCACACAAAATAACCAGATCTGCTCATTTATTATTCTTCTTGCAATTGTCAACTTAAATAAAGTTTCTAGAATTGTAATATGTATTGTTTAGCTTCTATTAATTTGTGAATAAATGCCACACAGAATAATCACATCTCATTTATTATTCCTCTTGCAATTACCAACTTAAATAAAGTTTCTAGACTTGTAACAAATTGTAATATGTATTGTTTAGCTTCTATTAATTTGTGAATAAATGCCACAGAAATTAAATTATCAAATCTGCTCGTTTATTATTCCTCTTCCAATCATCTTCAACTTAAAATAAAGTTTGTATACTTTAAACATTGTGTTGCAATTCACTTTTTTTAGAACATGGGAGTTTTAAATGCAAGGTTGCCACTAATTCTTTTTACACGGGGTTTAAAAAAATTTTAGAAGCAATTGTTCTTGCAGTTTTACTCTTAAAACATGGAGTTAGGAACAATTTCCGGCATTTTATCTACTACCTTTTAAATCGCAAGGTTGGAAAAGTTGCAAACAGGTCACTTTATTTAGAACATGGGGGTTAGAGAACAAATTTAATGTCAATTTTTAAATGCGAAGTTGCAAACAAGTCACTTTATTTAGAACATGGGGGTTAGAGAACAAATTTAATGTCAATTTTTAAATGCGAAGTTGCAAACAAGTCACTTTTTTAATTAAACATTGGGGTTAGAACAATTTTTAAATGAGAAGTTGCAAACAAGTCACTTTTTTTAGAACATGGGGGTTAGAACAAATTTAATGTCAATTTTTAAATGCGAAGTTGCAAACAATTCACTTTTTTAATTAAACATTGGGGTTAGAACAATTTTTAAATGCGAAGTTGCAAACAATTCACTTTTTTAATCAAACATTGGGTTTAGAACAATTTTAGAAGCAATTATTCATGCAGTTTTACTCTTAAAACATGTGGTAAAGAACAATTTCCGCCATTTTATCTACTACCTTTTAAAACGAGAGATTAGAACAATTTTAAATGAAAAGTTGCAAACAGGTCACTTTTTTTAGAACATGGGGGTTAGAACAAATTTAATGTCAATTTTTAAATGCTAAGTTGCAAACAATTCACTTTTTAAATTAAACATTGGGGTTAGAACAATTTTAGCAAATATACTTGTAATTTTACTTTTTTAAAACATAGTTATTCACATTTTTTACAACATGGGGGTTAGAACAATTTTAGAATCAATTATTCTTGCAATTTTACTCTTAAAACATGGGGTTAGGAACAATTTCCGCCATTTTATCTACTACCTTTTAAAATGAGAGGTTAAAACAATTTTAAATGAAAAGTTGCAAACAGGTCACTTTTTTTAGAACATGGGGGTTAGAACAAATGTAACGTCAATTTTTAAATGCTAAGTTGCAAACAATTCACTTTTTAAATTAAACATTGGGGTTAGAACAATTTTAGAATCAATTATTCTTGCAATTTTACTCTTAAAACATGGGGTTAGGAACAATTTCGGCCATTTTATCTACTACCTTTTAAAACGAGAGTTTAGAACAATTTTAAATGAAAAGTTGCGAACAGGTCACTTTTTTTTAGAACATGGGGGTTAGAACAAATTTAATGTCAATTTTTAAATGCTAAGTTGCAAACAATTCACTTTTTAAATTAAACTTTGGGGTTAGAACAATTTTAGCAAATATACTTGTAATTTTACTTTTTTAAAACATAGTTATTCACATTTTTTACAACATGGGGGTTAGAACAATTTTAGAATCAATTATTCTTGCAATTTTACTCTTAAAACATGGGGTTAGGAACAATTTCCGCCATTTTATCTACTACCTTTTAAAATGAGAGGTTAGAACAATTTTAAATGAAAAGTTGCAAACAGGTCACTTTTTTTAGAACATGGGGGTTAGAACAAATTTAATGTCAATTTTTAAATGCCAAGTTGCAAACAATTCACTTTTTAAATTAAACATTGGGGTTAGAACAATTTTAGCAAATATACTTGTAATTTTACTTTTTTAAAACATAGTTATTCACATTTTTTACAACATGGGGGTTAGAATAATTTTAGAAGCAATTATTCTTGCAATTTTATTCTAAAAACATGAGTTTTAGGAGCAATTACTTCTGTTACATGGAATCAGAAACAATTTCCACCATTTTTTCTGCAGCATTTTAAAACTTACCGTAACAAACAATTTTAATGGCAAATTTTGAATGCGAATTTGCAAACAACTCACTTTTAGATCATGGGGGGTTAAAAATAATTTTAATGGCAATTTTTAATTGCGCAGCTGCGAACAATTTATGTTTCTAACATTGGGGTTAGAGCAATTTTAGCATCAATTATTCTTGTAATTTTATTCTTTCAAACCGCAAGACATTAGAACAGTTTTAATGGCAATTTTTAATTGGGAGGTTGCAAACAATTCACTTTTTATAGAATATGGGGGTTAGAACAATTTTAGCAGCAATTATACTTGTAATTTTACTTTTTTAAAACATAGTTATTCACATTTTTTACAACATGGGGGTTAGAATAATTTTAGAAGCAATTATTCTTGCAATTTTATTCTTAAAACACGAGTTTTAGCAACAATTACTCCAGTTACATGCAATCAGAAACAATTTCCGCCATTTTTTCTGCAACATTTTAAAACGTGGGGTAACGAAGAAGTTTAACGGCAAATTTTAAATGCGAATTTGCAAAAAAAAATCACTTTTTTAGTTCATGGGGGGTTAGAACAATTTTAGCACCAAATATACTTGTAAGTTTACTTTTTTAAAACATACAGTTAAGAAAATTTTCCGCCAATTTTCTACCACTTTGAGAACATGAGAGATTAAAACAATTTTAATGTCAATATTAAATGCGAGGTTGCAAACAATTCACATTTATTTACAACATGGGGGTTAGAACCATTTTAGATTCAGTTATTCTTGCAATTTTATTCTTTCAAAGCATGAGAGGTTAGAACAATTTTAATGGCAATTTTTAAATGCAAGGTTTCAAACAATTCACTCTTATGGGTTAGAGCAATTTCAGCAACAATTATTCTTGTAATTTAAATTTTTTAAAACATAGTTATTCACATTTTTTACAACATGGGGGTTAGAATAATTTTAGAAGCAATTATTCTTGCAATTTTATTCTAAAAACATGAGTTTTAGGAGCAATTACTTCTGTTACATGGAATCAGAAACAATTTCCACCATTTTTTCTGCAGCATTTTAAAACTTACCGTAACAAACAATTTTAATGGCAAATTTTGAATGCGAATTTGCAAACAACTCACTTTTAGATCATGGGGGGTTAAAAATAATTTTAATGGCAATTTTTAATTGCGCAGCTGCGAACAATTTATGTTTCTAACATTGGGGTTAGAGCAATTTTAGCATCAATTATTCTTGTAATTTTATTCTTTCAAACCGCAAGACATTAGAACAGTTTTAATGGCAATTTTTAATTGGGAGGTTGCAAACAATTCACTTTTTATAGAATATGGGGGTTAGAACAATTTTAGCAGCAATTATACTTGTAATTTTACTTTTTTAAAACATAGTTATTCACATTTTTTACAACATGGGGGTTAGAATAAATTTAGAAGCAATTATTCTTGCAATTTTATTCTTAAAACACGAGTTTTAGCAACAATTACTCCAGTTACATGCAATCAGAAACAATTTCCGCCATTTTTTCTGCAACATTTTAAAACGTGGGGTAACGAAGAAGTTTAACGGCAAATTTTAAATGCGAATTTGCAAAAAAAATCACTTTTTTAGTTCATGGGGGGTTAGAACAATTTTAGCAGCAAATATACTTGTAAGTTTACTTTTTTAAAACATACAGTTAAGAAAATTTTCCGCCAATTTTCTACCACTTTGAGAACATGAGAGATTAAAACAATTTTAATGTCAATATTAAATGCGAGGTTGCAAACAATTCACATTTATTTACAACATGGGGGTTAGAACCATTTTAGATTCAGTTATTCTTGCAATTTTATTCTTTCAAAGCATGAGAGGTTAGAACAATTTTAATGGCAATTTTTAAATGCAAGGTTTCAAACAATTCACTCTTATGGGTTAGAGCAATTTCAGCAACAATTATTCTTGTAATTTAAATTTTTTAAAACATAGTTATTCACATTTTTTACAACATGGGGTTAGAATAATTTTAGAAGCAATTATTCTTGCAATTTTATTCTAAAAACATGAGTTTTAGGAGCAATTACTTCTGTTACATGGAATCAGAAACAATTTCCACCATTTTTTCTGCAGCATTTTAAAACTTACCGTAACAAACAATTTTAATGGCAAATTTTGAATGCGAATTTGCAAACAACTCACTTTTAGATCATGGGGGGTTAAAAATAATTTTAATGGCAATTTTTAATTGCGCAGCTGCGAACAATTTATGTTTCTAACATTGGGGTTAGAGCAATTTTAGCATCAATTATTCTTGTAATTTTATTCTTTCAAACCGCAAGACATTAGAACAGTTTTAATGGCAATTTTTAATTGGGAGGTTGCAAACAATTCACTTTTTATAGAATATGGGGGTTAGAACAATTTTAGCAGCAATTATACTTGTAATTTTACTTTTTTAAAACAGTTATTCACATTTTTTACAACATGGGGGTTAGAATAATTTTAGAAGCAATTATTCTTGCAATTTTATCCTTAAAACACGAGTTTTAGCAACAATTACTCCCGTTACATGCAATCAGAAACAATTTCCGCCATTTTTTCTGCAACATTTTAAAACGTGGGGTAACGAAGAAGTTTAACGGCAAATTTTAAATGCGAATTTGCAAAAAAAATCACTTTTTTAGTTCATGGGGGGTTAGAACAATTTTAGCAGCAAATATACTTGTAAGTTTACTTTTTTAAAACATACAGTTAAAATTTTCCGCCAATTTTCTACCACTTTGAGAACATGAGAGATTAAAACAATTTTAATGTCAATATGCGAGGTTGCAAACAATTCACATTTATTTACAACATGGGGGTTAGAACCATTTTAGATTCAGTTATTCTTGCAATTTTATTCTTTCAAAGCGTGAGAGGTTAGAACAATTTTAATGGCAATTTTTAAATGCAAGGTTTCAAACAATTCACTCTTATGGGTTAGAGCAATTTCAGCAACAATTATTCTTGTAATTTAAATTTTTTAAAACATAGTTA
Source organism: Acanthaster planci (assembly GCF_054643075.1). Taxonomy (NCBI): domain Eukaryota; kingdom Metazoa; phylum Echinodermata; class Asteroidea; order Valvatida; family Acanthasteridae; genus Acanthaster; species Acanthaster planci. The sequence goes on along the minus strand of NC_141783.1, from coordinate 9,224,964 downwards.
TTCACATTTTTTACAACATGGGGTTAGAATAATTTTAGAAGCAATTATTCTTGCAATTTTATTCTTAAAACATGAGTTTTAGCAAAAATTACTCCAGTTACATGCAATCAGAAACAATTTCCGCCATTTTTCTGCAACATTTTAAAATGTGGCGTAATGAAGAATTTTAATGGCAAATTTTAAATGCAAATTTGCAAACAATTCACTTTTTTAGATCATGGGGGGTTAGAACAATTTTAGCAGCAAATATACTTGTAGGTTTACTTTTTTAAAACATACATTTAAGAAAATTTTCCGCCATTTTTCTACCACTTTTAGAACATGAGAGATTAAAACAATTTTAATGTCAATATTAAATGCGAGGTTGCAAACAATTCACATTTTTACAACATGGGGGTTAGAACAAGTTTAGCAGCAAATATACTTGTAAGTTTACTTTTTTAAAACATACATTTAAGAAAATTTTCCGCCATTTTTCTACCACTTTTAGAACATGAGAGATTAAAACAATTTTAATGTCAATATTAAATGCGAGGTTGCAAACAATTCACATTTTTACAACATGGGGGTTAGAACCATTTTAGATTCAGTTATTCTTGCAATTTTATTCTTTCAAAGCATGAGAGGTTAGAACAATTTTAATGGCAATTTTTAAATGCAAGGTTGCAAACAATTCACTTTTTTTTAGAACAGGGGGTTAGAAAAATTTTAGCAGTAATTATACTTGTAATTTTACTTTTTTAAAACATACAGTTAAAGAATACTTTCAGCCATTTTCTACCACTTTTAGAACATGAGAGATTACAACAATTTCACTTTTTTAAACATGTGGGTTAGAACAATTTTAGCAACAATTATGCTTTTAATTTTACTCTTTCAAGACATAAGGGTTAGAACAATTTTAGCCATTTTTAGGAACACTTTTAATAGCATGTTGCATGTCCTCCAAGTAATGCCATTCAATTAGAATCTGTACATTATGGTTTAATTCCAAGTTTAATTAGGGCAGAGAGATCAACATATTTCTACCTGTTTTGTTTTATTTGAAAATACTGAATTTTGAATAAATACCAGAGTAGTTGTGAAGTTCTAGTCAGTTATACTCATTTATTGGGGTTAAAATCATATTAGCAGCAATTATTTTCGCAACTTTAAAATATGTGGTTCTGAACAATTTCAGCCACTTTTTTCTACAACATTTCCAAAATATGGGATAAGGAGCTACTTTAACAATTATGTTTTACCTTGCAACTTGAGATCAATGAGTCTCTACTACTCTATTAGTCTCTACTAGTAGCCTTTTCACTGAAGGAGATTGCAGTCTACACTCTTGTTACAGTGGTGGCCTGGAACGTGGAGACGTGGTGACTGTTTCTATAGCAAAAGCAAACAAGACACACAAAAAAGACAATGAGAATTCTTTACTTTATACAAAATGATGTCATGAAAATGTCCAAATAACATCTCATGAAAATAAAAAAGCAATTCACACAAGAAGCAACAAATTGTTGTCACTGATGCTAGTGAAAAGGCAAAGTGTTTAATACACTGTATGACTTTATTATTGGAAATGCAGGCAAATTTGTTCCTTTCTGTAAATCTAATTGCATTGAAGTGTGAGAGCTTTATCTTAGTGGATCAGTCTTCTAACTTTTTCAGTTTATGCCACGTGGGAAATGCTCAAGATCAAAATTGGCTTTACTCTTCATTAATGAATGGGTTAATTAGCCTAACAAGATGGTTTCTTTTCTTGTACGGAGGCAGCTTGTGCACAAACCCCATGAGACTGGTCTGAAAAATTCCGAGTGTTTTCAAAGTAAAGACTTAGATTTTCCCTAGTCAATTTAACTGTTCCTGACACGTGTTTGCTTTCTTACAGTTAATGAGTCACTGTCCAGAATAATTAATGGCGTCCGCCTGTGGAACTCTTCTGAAGAAAATTTAACAAGGTGTTTCACAGAAAAGATCTTGGATTGCAAAAACGAATGAATCTGCTCGGAGTTCTAGTCATTCAAAGGCAACAATAAATTTGTCTCACAGCAAAAAGTGCGAAAAATGCCGTTTCTTTTTAGGGATTTTTTCTTCCAATCACATTTTCACTGTTTCGTTAACCCGAGATCGGGGGCATAACCTAACATTACTTGACGAAATCTTATTTTCCAGTCATATTTTAACCTCGACACGTTTTTCAAGAGCCTTTAGTGCCAACTACATTCCATACTAAATTCCAAAACAAAGTATATTGTTTGTCTGTTCAGAATACTAACTTATTTTCCCATGCTGGTAAGAGGTTACTCTGTTAAGTATCCGATACAATGCACTTCAGGTCCAAGAAAACGGCTATCAGGGCCTCAGCTTGCATACATAAAATAAGCTCGGTTACGTCAATTACGGGAATAGACCACAATCAACTTCATTTTGTGTTAAGGCGCTGAGCGAGTAAAATACAGCACTACTCGTGTTCGTGTTCCACAAATTAATTGCAACTTGATAACGCCCGGTCGCATTTTTGCTTTAACTTCGACAAATGGAGTAAAAAAGAAAGTAAACGGACCAGGCCTACATTGAGGAAGATGGCTTAAAAGGCTACAAAATGCGTTTTCACATTTGATACTTACAATCATTACACCTCTCTCGTTGAAACTGTTGAAAGTGACACGTTTTGGATGCTCTCGCGGGAGATGTTTCGTGACGCAAGGTCAGAGCAGCAAGTGACGAAATGTTGCAAGCTTCCTCGGCGAAATGCGCATGTCCGGTTACCACGTGCAGGCAAAGGAATTTCAAAATTTGCATAAATGCCCGCCCTACAAAACACATTCTACTCGTATATCGCATGATGCCTTTACAAATCACAACTGGACCAAATGCGGCGATTGGACGCAACAAATAATTGGAACAGCGTCAAAGAAAATCGTGCGTAACAAATGCTATTCATTCTTAAGTTCGTCTAGGGGAACGTTGAGAGAACGTATCAAAGACTAGCGTGAAGTATGCGCGTTCTTTTATTGCCGAAGTGGGGCTTTAAATCAAACAAGCCTTTTGTTAGTTCTTTTAATTCAATTTGAATTCTCCACACTAAAGACACTGCTGCTATTACTCTTGATTCGGGCAAGCTTTTGTTAGTTACATGAGAGACCCCTTGCACCAATACACTGTTTTCAATGGATAAGAAGGGCACAAATTTAAGGACTCTACATTTCAGAGACGGAGGTCGCTACGCAAAAGCTTGCCCCGAATCACGAGGTATAGCACAGTATCTTAAGTCTAGGGAATTTGAATTATGTTGATGTGCAATCAGATGACTCACTGTACCAGATTTTAATCAAATTAAACTCTTAAATGATCTTTCTCGAACTCCTTGGTACTTTTAAAGGCATCCAATAAAAGAAGCACTTGGTGAAGCCAACAGTCGCCTATAAACGTTTATATGTGATATAAATAAATATACATGGGATTTTACCTACAGTGGAATTATCCTACCGAAAAAAGTGAACACAGTAAACCTCTCTCTTTCCTAATATTATGAAACTAGGTTCTTCAAGATCCTGATTGAGACACTTCAAGAGAAAAAGCAAAAACTGCTTGAACGTTTTGGGAAAGTAAAAGAACTGCTTCTTTTGTGATTATTTTGTAAACACCAGCGAATAATTAAAAAAAAACACCAAAAAACCAAAAAAAAAAACGAAATAGGCAAATTCAAATATATCAAATTAAAAATCAACAGACAGCACACACACCTGACAGAGATTACAGTTAGAATACCTTTTATTGACATATTCTTCATGAAATATGTTGCCGGTGTGGGTCAAGGGCAAGTCAATGAAATAAAAAAGAACAAGACAGAAAATAAAACAACTTATTATAGACCTACCAAAGGTGAGGGCGGAGGAGAAAGAGGCATTTTACTGATTGAGAGAAAAACATTGGGGGTCCGTTTTATTTTCCTTCCTTCTAATAGTATATTTTAGAAAGGCCATTGAACATTGCGTGACAAAAAATAAAAATTTTATGGGTCCACCCCTCCCCCCCATAAAAACCCAAAAATTAACTGTCCCCCTTTCAAAAAAAGGTGTGCCCCAAATCTGCCCATACCCAAAGTTTACGTTTCCAGCTCCTTCTTGTGCATACTTTCCGAAGATGTACACAAAATATACATGCAGCTAGATGTTAACAGAACGTGCATTTGGTGCTGGTAAATAAACTCCACCATTTATTTGTGCAAAATAATACTGTGTATCGAAATAAAGGTTTCACAACCTTAAGTTTGTTACATGTACTCCTAATTAAACTGTGTGCTGCATAAAATACAAGCTTAACAAAGGATAAGGAAAGACCCATCACCAGTTAGTTTAAAAAATCATTAGACAGAATGTATGTAAAAATAAATGCAATCCAGTATAACTCATTAGTACATCAAAAGTATGAAGCCAAACACTGTATGGTTGCATCTGAAAGGATACCGCTAATGTATAAGTTTCCGGGTGATGCCTGACTTGCATATCTGCCATTATGGATGACTGAGCAACATAGTTTTACAGATTAATACGTAAAAACCATCCTTTTCTCTAATTGGGCTGGTGGTTCTCTGAGCTTTCTACACGTTCTGGCACTGGATTTGTGATTACAATTAACAGGCTTTCTTTGGATTTAACTATTTTTCAGAAAAAAGGATAATGATTCACCTCTTTATTCAGCAACACCTTCAACATGTCTATTATCCCCATTTACAATAAACTTCACAGCAATGGTGCATTTCTTGGACTGCTTATCACACCACTGCTGGGTTGTTACACAAGACCTTGATTTTTATTTAGAATACGGAATCACAACACAACATCATGAAGTTCATATACATAAATAAAAGGAAATAATCACTGGGTATGAGACCAGATGACCCAGGAGGCCATTCCACAGCATCATTGAGGGGAAATCACTCTGCCTTCTTTGGACTGCGATAAGACAATGACCTGAGGCACTGTCCTGTAACCGACACAGATGTCTCAAGACATCATGGCCCAGTTGTACAAGTTGCTTGAGCTTAAGCACATGAGGGAACATTTTATGTGCTTTTCATAGCTACAATATGCAGCACGTTGATAAACGTTCCTGGTTTTGCCACATTTTTACCAGTATAACTGGTACTGCAATATTTTCAGCAATTTTCCCACCCATGCACTTGCTTTTTTACGCATGAACATTTGTGCAAGAAACCAATGATGATGAAACATCAATGAAACAGAGTCCTTGGCTCTGACTCACTAGAAGCCATACTGGCTGCACATCTTCCCTGCCACTTAGAGGTAACTTTGTTGCCATCAAAGATTATACCTCTCCAAAATGGTAGGCCTGCCTTATAACATAAACAATTTCTCATGTGAATGGAGTATAACACACGTCAAATTTTGAAGTGTGAGATATCCAGTTCGATCCCTGGAATTGCTGTGAGTATGTTGTTCCTTTTTTCTGATTTTGGCTCAAGAGAAAACCTTTCAAAAGGGAAAGAAAGTCAGAAATTTCACTGCCCACAATAATTCATCATTTTGTTTCCATTCACGGGTCCAGACGATAATTGTTATAAGGGAAAGGAAGGCTCCAACTTCATAAGTCTGGTTTCAACCCCCCCCAAACATGGGAACACAATGCCAATATCATAGTGACCTGCTATTCTGCACAATGGCAAGAGCATGATGGATGTCAGTACAAAATATCCTAAGGATAAATGCACGCTTTACCCAGTGATACCTGCATGGGTTATTCACTGATGATTATGAATGAGGTCTCAATTCATGCAAAAAACATGCTGGACTTGTGTAATTTGGAGACAAGGGTGCACTTTCAAGAGACACAATATCCATGCAGTTTGAAGCAATTTCGCCACACAGGACTTGTGTTTTTAGTGCTTGTGTGAAAGGACATTCAACCACTTCCTGCGGGGACTCCGGAATCGGAGATGTATGGTTTATATGTGTGGCTGGGGTCTCCGAACTCGGACAAATAAAACAGGGCCCTGTAACAAAAGACCGTACTCTGAACAAAAGACCAGGCTGCTGGGAATTATCGATGGTGATAATCCAGCCTTGTTTTGAAACCGTATACCAGGGTTTGGGGCATTGAGAGCGAGCGGATTACCACCGGGGACAAAAGCGCTCCACCACCGCAGCGAAGAGCCACACAGCACCGCTGCACGCTAATCTGGCCCCTACTGAAAAGAGGTCAGCAGTGCACTGAGCCACGTTCGTGAAAAAAGCAAGTTACATAACACTGCACAATCTCGGCTCTTTTTACAAGGCTGCAGGCCTGGCTGCCTAAAGATTACTTCGTGCGGCTATAAACGACCATTAAATGAAATGATGAATTTTGAAGGATTTTGAAAATGGAAAAAATGATAGTCATGCCAGCCCAGCATCATCAACATTGAAAAATGCCCCGGCATGAAGTGGTTAATCAGTTTTTAAAAGAGATGAATGAAGATAAAATGTGACCAAAATTACAAGACTCAAGCGATGGCGAGCACCCCATATCAGCACCCTCCACATCGGAAGCACCATCACACTGATTAGGCTACTGGGTTGCATTCCCAGGGCAGGCTTCAGGTAACCTGACAATTCCCAAAGATTACTGTTGTATCAACCTAGAAAAACACAAGTGAAAAGAAGCAAATGTCAGATGCTAGGAAGGTAATGAAACAAGGCTACTGCTGTGGCTGTTTAATGCAGTGTGTCAATGGCAAGAATGAAAGCCATAGCCACTCAGCATTTGATTCTGACACAAGCTAAGACTTACCCTTTTCATACAGGATTGTCTCAGTCCAAACGCTGCATAGTATCTTTGATAAGTGACAATAGATTGCCTTTGATAAAACCTTGACCCAAAAATATGTAAGATTTGCTTAATTTTCTTTATGACTGGGAGAATGTGGCTCAAAATTCATAGCATCAGGTCCTTTTATTTTCCTTTCAAACAAATATTGACTGCTTTGAATGGTGCATTATAACTAACCTCTCCTGGTGATCCATCGAACATTTGATTTTCCTGAAGCAAAGCCGAGGAAAACTAGAAAATTCCACAGATCACCAAGAGAGACTAGTTTCTAACACCTCTCCCACAGATTCTCTTTGATGTAATTGATAACTGATTTATTTGATCAATACACAAATAAAAACGATATCAATTTGAAAAAACAATTAGTTGAAAATCTACCAACACTTTTCCAAACTACCTCTTCACAAAATAGTTCAACCAAACTCTTGTTGTGCACGGTCTTTGGGATGCACATAATAAGCAGTGCGCACCTCGATATGAACTGGCACACAATGCCACTGGCAATGAGTATAGTTCTTTGGTAACTGTGGGTATAGCACCTTGGTTGAATCAGGTAGACTTCTTTTGGACTGAAGAAGGCCAGATATAGATAGCAATAAAGTGAAAGCCATGTGACTGGTTCTTGGCCAATCAAGATAGAGAATCTGTGGAGGGTTTTGTCCAACCTTCTGATCGTGGCAAGCATCACCAATTTTTCTCTGCTCAAGTTAGTTCAATATCTATGCTGTGTTTGTCAAAACCACTTCAGGTCAAGGATGACACATATTCGGTCCAACCTATAGAAAAAAGGTAAAGCATATGTATCAATGACACTACTCAGTTCAACTTACAGCTGAACTACTGTAGTTGTCAATGTCAGAAAATTCCTTGGCCCTTTAAAAAAAAGTGCATGATCATTAGTTGTTAGCAAGTAAACTTGATACATGGAACTGAGCCAAAAAGAACATGAGAGGCTTACATTATCTCACAAACTTTGGGAAATGGAAATGTTTTTAGGGTGAGCAAAAAATTCAAATTCTTTGAATACTAAATATTTTCTTTGAGACTGAAATAATTTCAACAGGAGTTTACATTCAGTCACATTGATATTTTGTAAATTCACCATGCAAGGTACTTTGAAAAGGCTGACTTAAAAATAGACTGACAGAAAATTCTGAAGTACAGTCTAAAATTTTTTCAATAAATAAACAATGAAACTCACAAAAAGAACAACAGATCTTCATACCAAGAGTAACAGTCAGAGGTGGTGTCTTGACAACATCCTTGATAACTGCGCATACATCCGGAACCAGCCTAATCTCCTAGAATCAAAGAAGAAGTGAACAAAAAAATTTAGTATTCGGGAAAAAGGATCAGTTTCCAATAATAATAATAAAAATTTCAGTATTCTAATAATCTTTTGACGTCCAACCACTTCCCCTGCAGAAAGTCTGCACAATATGGAGCACCATTGCTGAGTCCAAGGACTTGTCTTTGGTGTTCTGTGACGTGCATAATTATGTGGACACTGTGCTTTGATTGTTACTGGATTAAATATTCAAAAAAGCCTCTCTGAGTGTGCCAAATGCAGGCTCTTCACTACTGAATAAATCACGGGTAATATGTGTGATTTTTCGGATGTATTGTTGGGTGCTCGATTATAAGTGAAAAGTGGAATTAACCAATCTGCAACGTAGGCTCCATACAGTAAAAACAAATCACCTAGTTCCCCAAACCTCTCACAAACCCAGTATCCAAGCATTAAATTTGATATGATTCACTCGGACTTCAAGCATTATCCTTACCATACCCATGAAACTGATGATCAGTTCTTTCAAGGAGCTGCCCTGGAAGAGACAGTGAGATCACTCGTCCATGAAGTCCAAGGCATGCTGTGAAACGTACTGTACAGTCGTGGGTGAGTTTCTGTCCAAACAAAAAAATTCCAATAAGCTTCTTGTCATGGATTGCATCTCACGGACCAAATAAAAGCACAGGCGCAATGAACCTGAATAATCTTCCAACTACTTTTTACAGCTCATTACAACTAAATATTAAGACAAAACCTTACACATTTTACCAATGCAACTTTCAACCGTGTTCAAGTTTGTTTTTTTTGTAAATTTTGTGAGAAGCTGTTGCAAAGTCCATCAAAAACAATAAATGAATCAAGACGTTTAGACTGACATAACTCAACAGCACTTTGATTTTGGCTATGTGTCACATACACCCTTCTTAAGCTCTTTACCACTTGTGGACTGTATAATTTCAGCCAAAAATTTTGACTTTTGAAAAAAAGACAAGATTTAGCGGCCTACATGTACTTTCGATATACATTTATATGTACAGCTAAAGTCGTTGTTGACTTAAGAGTCCTTAGAATAATACAGAGCAACATCACGAGAATGAACACAATAAAACAATATAACAGCATTCATGCAAAATTCCCTGAAGCGATTACCAGTTGCCCACAAATCCATTCCCCGCCCGGCCCACGCAAATGGGGGGCAACCTGCCTCACAATCTTTTCTGAATGACGATTTGGGACAAACATTTCCAATGCAAAAACTCAAGTTATGGTGAAAAGAGGTAACACTGAAATATGTGGATTTTCTTCAAGGTATGATCATCTTTCATATCTCACCTTTAGGGTAGTTTTCAGTTGAAGTCAAATCCCCCAAATGAAAAAAGGTTGGCAAGTTTTCCTTCAGTCATTTCTTCAGTCATGCTAGTATCCCTTTCTAACATGAAGCTTTAATGGATGTGTTGAGAACTATCAATTGAAAGCAAACAAAAACTATGTAATGAAGATTTCTGTAAGATAAGTGGCAAAAATTAATCTACTGGCATACGTACTTTCCACTTTGATTTTTTTACAAGGTAAAAAACTTTACCTTTGTAGTGATAACCAGCAAGCGTTTCCACATCAGCACTGCCCGTACTGCCTCCAGGTACTCGGTGGCTGGTCTACAACAGCCATCCGTTCACGCATTACACATGTGCCCATGAACGACGCAGACCGTGCTGACAGTAGTTCCTCTGAAAGTAAAAATGTCCTTAACTTTCAAGTCATTATTATTCGTCCTCGACATGTTTCTTTTATGTAAAACAAAGTTTCCATGTTTGGTAAATGTACACAAAAAATTCAGGCGCCAAGGAGTATATGTTCAGTATACCCGACTGTTATAGCAGTGTTCATTATACATGTACATGTACTGTACCAACACTGAACTGTATATTTCTTCCTGCAACCTTGTATTCTTCAACACTCAGACACACAACCAAGACGCAATATTTGCAACCAAAAGAGGCCAACAACAGTGGCTAAATGCAAGTTCAACATACACTCTACCTCCACACACTTCTCAGACTTTGTGCGCAGGCACAGATAAAACGTCAGCCAGAGTCGATGAGACGGGGCAAGCGCTGTGGCTTATCCCGTCAGATATGTCTACATATACAGATAGCCTGATCATATTTTCATATTGTCCTCTTACGTGAAGAGATTCAAGACAGTCTGTGTATTTGCACATCCAATCATTTACAGGACAATCTGCAATGCCATTATCCAAGACTTCAGGACATTCAAGCAGAAGACGTAGCCATTGACATCTTTACCTTATGTAGGTCGCTCTGATGCAGCCATTAGGGCAGACGCAGGAGAAACTCAAGTTCTTATCCATGAGGCATGTTCCAGCATTCTGTCAGGGTTGTGCTACACTTAACATGCTGTGGTGAAGGAACACAAGATAATGTGTATTTGAATAGACTCAAGGACTCAAGCACACATTAAATAAAATGTATAAAGAATAAGTCTGAAAAGATAATCTAGTTCATGCCTGAAATGATGGGAGTGTGGAAATGGCTTAGATTATATGAATACACATATGATCCCTCAACTTTTTGTTGTAAACCTCCAATGAATTTTCATTCGGTGTGATCTATGAGATCTTTCAAGACGCTGAAAGTGTTGGTATTTTCGAAATACGTGTACATTCAAGATCATACAAGAAGTCAAAGCTTGTACTGGGTCTGCCCACAGCAAAAAGAGGAAGTTTATTTTATACAAATCATGATTAAGTGAATAGGAATGTTTATACTAAAGAGAGGAGGTTAAAATACAAAATTAATGAATTTGTAATCTGACAAAATCAATAAATTACAGTGATTTTTAAAAGTGTTGTCGACAACTTAGCTCCACAGTTACATCCTCGTAATTACCAGTAACATCAACTACATACATGTAGAACAGTAGGTTTTATTATTCCTTTTGCAAGTTATACTTGACGTCAGTGGACAGAATGATCAACTTTAGTTCTATAGTATGATAGGGGTCCCTGGTATCTACAATCCCGGACAGACTTGTTGGGACACTTGGTAATAGCCATACGCTCTCCAGCCCCCTCCCCAACTCCCCCCGGTCAATGTTGTCCAGCAGGAGTGCAAACTGTGCGCACAGACCCAACATTGAACAGGGGGTCTGGAGGCCTAACGAGATTTGTCCAGGATTGTAGCAGTAGATGATGTGGCAAACTTGTAACTTTGTTGAGATGAAACTTGTTTGATGACCTAGTGCAGTGCTTGCTTAGTTAACCACCAAAAAGCCTAATATACTACGAAAACTACTATGTTTGATTGCTAGATGATAAGCAGAGGTCAGTATACAGTGCTCAAACTCACGGTCTTGAACAAAAAAATCAGGCTGTGTGCATCATGTGTGGTGATGTAACTGCGCACGCACAGAAAGTTTTATTCTACTAATCTTGATTCCAGTCATCCTAAATCTGACAGAATATTACTGCAGAGTTTTAAATCACTCCAAGATACAATGCATTATTCTGGGCAGGCACACGGTTTGTTGCCATGTAGCTTGGAGTGCAGGCGCGTGACCACCTGACTCTTTGCTGGTTGGCTGAAGGCCGATGAAAGTCAAAGCTACAGTGTTAGTATTTACACGCAAGAAAAAGGTTATACATTGTTAGAATTCTGCATTAAAATTAAAAAAACAAACTTTACCGTCCCATAATTCAATATTCCATAATCCGATCTTAACCAAACTTTGCATGTTTTCCTTTCAGACCCTAATTTATCATCACTAAAAATGTGGACGGAACAAATTTTCCTCCTTTTGATAGTTGGAGCATTAGGGGACATTGAAATGTCTCCCTAATGACCGATGTCTCCCTAATGTTGAAAAATTTACCATAAAATGTCTCCCAAGTGACCTATTTGGAAATATAATACTAAAAGGTAAGTAACATTATAGGCCTAAGTATTTTACTTACTTGTAGGCCCTGCCCCTAATCTGAGCATGTCAGGAAGCTTTTTTTAAAACAATTTTGGAGGCCTTGCAGTTACAGCGGGATAAGTCTAGCCAAATTAAAGGTACTCACTCGAACGAATTTAAACACATCAAGTGTAGGCCAAACCAAACAGTAAAAAAATAACATGAATAAATTCAAAACTAAATAATAATAAAAAAGAATAATTTCCAAAAATGAGTCACTTGGGAGACATTCCCTTAAGAACGTGCACAAACTTTACAGTCCCATAATTCAATATTCCCTAATCTAATCTGAACCAAACTTTGTATGTTTTCAATTTAGACCCTAATCTATCATCTCTCAAAATTTGGACGGTGAAATTGGGCCTCCTTCTGGTAGATGGGGCAAAAACCAAAACAAATACGAATTCGGGAAATGGGCTCAACTGTTTATTTATCTGCCCGTTCCAATCATTCAGTTCTATCCAGCAAGGCTTGTCCTAAGTACCAACCCGGCTGTTTTGCTTTATCCAACATTTGTCATAATCATACCCTTTAACCCTAACCCTCCTCAATCCTCCAACAGGTGAAGGATTGAGGAGGGTTAGGGTTAATCATAAGTGATTCTTTGAACGAATATGTCAATACTGAGGACTACGAAATATTTATTGCATGCGTTACAGCCGTCAGATCGCCACGTCTCATAGTATCATTCATGCTATGGATGAGGCCTTAGGCCTAAACATCTACTTCTGGACTGCCTCCTGATACTTCTCCAAACGAAAAGCACCTTGGTTTTCATTTGCCACATTAGTTTCCCCACGCCAACCCTGGCTATCTTATTTCGTTTGCACTGTTGGATATAAATAGCATTTTTGGAATTTCATGATAGCGGGCTCTGGGCATCTGCAGCCTTTATGTCACTTTATTTGGATTCTCTTTTTTTTGATGAATTCAATGGAGCATCACAGCCTACTTATGAGCACTTTAAGGTTCGTGTGCAGCTCGAAGTAGGCTCTCGGAGGCAATGTCCGAATTAAGACCCTTGTCATACCAGAATTCCGCGTCTGAGTTGGAGAATGATGCGACAGTAGCAAATCTGTGTGCCATGGGATTAGTCAGTCACCCTCAAGCAATATGGAAAAAACCTCTGATATAAAAAAATACACACACAAACACAAACACAAAAAAGGAAACTTGTTGATTTCACTCAACGTTGTCTGTCATGCCATCACTCAAGGAAGAACGTTTCACGTGAATGTGTGAGGTTCATGAAACTGGCTTTGGACGCACGCAGCAAGGAATGAGACGTTCCTAGCCAAAGCTCACCTATTTGCACAATTATATCATCATAACGTCAAAGTCACTTGTTCAAAAAGTTGCTTGTAGAGAGATTTAAGGTCCATTTTCCCTTTGGGTTTATTATGATCTTAGTTTTATACAAATTGAAGTGCTTTGCTCATCTATTTTCAAATAATCTCGGGTGCGCCGTATTTTTTTGCTGGGTAGCCGAAAATTGTCAATTTTAATGGCTTCTTATATTTTCAAGATGTATTTTTGCGTTGGGAGATGTTAATTTATATAACGGGTTTTGCCCTTACCCACCGTATATACCGGGTATTAGTAAACACTGTATGCTCAGTGCTTGTCCGAGAGCTTACAAAAAAAGTCACAAGCTTACTCGGGTGGGACTCGAACCCACGACCTCCTGCTTACTAGTGCAGACGTCTTAACCACTCGACCACCAAGCTTGCCGGGGATCGGCTGGCCAGTCCGAGTCAGATGAAGCAGCGGGTACCGCGAACTATTTTCAAGATGTATTTTTGCGTTGGGGAGATGTAAATGGCTTCTTATAGTTATGAAAGGTAGTCCTGAATTTAAGAACTCTCCAAGTTACAGGAACAGTGGTTCCCATGGATAACAAGTTGGTTTCACAAGTTTCTTCTGTTGCGACAATTATTGTCAGTGGGAACTTTTCTCTGTCATTTCACACTTGGCAAGGCCCATCCTAGAACCCATATTGTCTTGTATGCGGTAAATGGCTTGCTAGCGTGCCAATAATTTGGGGAGTCAGGTTAGTGTGGTAGCTCTTTCCTTGCCTTCCACCTCCGCGACCCGAGTCCGAATCCCACCTAGGTCAGCATGTGGATTGAGTTTTCATTTCCTGACACCTTGGGTTTTCTATGGTATTAATTCTCAGTTTTCCACCCACCGCTAAAGCCGACCATTTCTTTCTTGTCTTTTTACTTATCACTTCACCTTCTATAAATGAGCTGTAATGTTTGACATTTAGCAGGATTCAAGGAAAACCCACAACTCTTCGATAACTCTTGATATATAAGATATCAAAATCATGTTGTATATTACCACTCTCACTGAACAAACAATTTTCCCCCAAGGCCAACTCATCGACATATTTCCAACATCTATTATGACTGGAATCAAGTGCGCTATTTATGCAAATAAAAAAATCACCGGGCCAAGTTTAGTACCTTGGGGAACACCCCCAGACAAGGTCTGCCAGTCAGAAAAGGACTGTTTATATCTGACCCTCTGTTGACGTTCTGTAAGAAAATCAGCAATCCATTTGACAACCGATGGGGAAACTCCAAGCTTAATAAGTTTGTTTATGGCTATCATGTGGTCTATTGTATCAAATGCTTTGCTGAAGTCAGTTAATATTAACGTGCCAATGTTACCTGGTCTATTTGCACCAGAGACTAAATGATGATGGATATCAATAATACAGTGAGTGCTGGACATACCTTTTCGATTGCTAAATTGTCTGAAGTTCAATTTAGAATTAATTGAGTTGATAACCCATTTGCTTTCAGCAACCTTTGCAAGCAGAGGAGAGAGAGAGATTGGTCTGAATTTCTGCAAGGTGGGTGGTTGAACTTTCGGTATCGGAACAACATTAGCCTGCTTCAATTGGAATGGGACAACACCCTGCTTAAATGACGAATTTAAGATATTAGAAACTGGAATACTAAATTCATAAGCAAAGTCTTAAAGGATTTTCGCAGGCAGGTTGTCTGGACTGCCATTTTTACTCGCTGAAATCTTCCTAAGTTCTTTATAAATCTCCCACGGATAGATTTCAGGAGGGTCTGACATACTATGCCAATAGGCAAGTAAATTGTTCAAATTAATAGGCTCATGGGTTTGAGAAAAGTTGGCAAGATAATTATTAATGACGTTAGCAATGAGTTTAGTATTACATGAATCAATACCATCGATGTCAATAGATAAATCAATAGTCTTCATGTTAACTACATGTAGGTTACAAATTTCTTTGTGCCATCTTCAATTTTCTTTAATTTACGTACTCGACCAGCATAGTACAGCTGCTTAGCAGATCTAATTTGACAAGTAACCTGGTTTCTGAGGATATGATATCTGACTCTATCTCCATTTTTGAATGCTTTTTGTCTGCACAGTATTATTTTCTTAATTTGATCATTAAACCAGGGTTTATCGTCATGATACTTTCTAATAGTTGTAGTGGGGAAATAAAAATCAACATGTTTACTGATCATCTCATAAAAAATATCAGTTTTAACTTGACAAGAGCTGGTGCTAATTATTTCCTGCCATGTTTGATTTTGAATCCATTGAGCAAAAGATCGTACACTTGAGTCTTTCATCGGGTGAATAACAGACGTGTGATAGTGATTAGGTTTCAAGGAAATAATATCAGGTTCCCACATCACACAATTACGGTCACTTTGAGCTGCTGGTGGCAAAGTCAAAGGGTTTTTATACTGATTGTCAAAGTTCGTGATAATTAAATCCAATACAGCATTTTCTCTGGTTGGATCAGTTACGACCTGTTTCATATTGTTTCCAGAACAGATTGGATTGACATCAAACTGATTAAAGTCCCCCAAGATGACTAGGCCAATACAGTGTACATGTATGTGGCCTACAAATCAGCAATTGATCTACATGTACACATATATGGATTGTGATTTCTCTTTTGTGACAAACATCGTTCACCATACATCATGGAATGAGAAACACTCTAAGTAGGAGGACAGTGGACAATGCTCAAAGGGTTTCCACCCAAAGGAAGTCGGTACCTAAACCACAGCACCTCTCGGCTTCCGTAGTTTAAATTTCAACAGTTCCCAGCCATCTTAGCCGGAGATGAAAGCCTATTTATCGTTAAATGTAACAATCATTCAAAACTATAACATGGGACACTCCCCTGTATGAATAATTAACAATAATCCAAAACTCTGGTAATCTCCGTGCATCTTTGACACAGCTTCCTGTCATGCATGACCAGTGTAATTTGCCATGCCACACAGGGTGACAAATACGAACAGAGAAGAAAAATAATCTACCCTTTGATCCTTTCACTTACAATACATATCATTTAACTGTTGAGAACATTTATAACACAATACTCGCGTTGAAACTGCCAAAAATGGTTTGAAAATGGCCCGGTTAGGACGAGCACGTCTTTGGCGGGGCTGGCAAAAATGGCAGTTTGGCAGGCTAATAATCACGTGACCAGCATTGAAGCATTGCAACCTTATCACATCTTTTGTCGCCTACAGTAAGCCATACATTAATAAGGAATCACTATTAATCACTATTATTTTTACGCTGATTCTGCAAAGTTACAAGGAAAATTCATGCACCAACAGTTGTCATGGAAACCCTTGCCTGTCTTCACAACACGCTCCTAATCTAATCTACGGAAGCCTACCACTGACAACCACTTTACGCCATATGCCCCTTACAGTTTGATTGCACCAAGTAGTCTTTTGCTGGTTAAATTTGAATAAAACTGGTACATTGAGGTATTACACTGTGTTATTGCACGTAAAGATTAAAAAAAATTGAATTCCCCAGACTAAAGACACTGTTGCTATACATGTACCTTGTGATTCTGGGCAAGCTTTTGCATAGCGACCACCATCTCAAGAATGGACCGGCTCCTTTGTGCACTTCGTGTCCACTGAAAACAGTGTATTTATTGGTGCTGGGCATGTCTTACTGGTGTGTCACTTCTTGCCCTGAATCAAGAGGTGTAGTCTTAAGTATTGAATTCAAATTACAGTAAACTCTGGCTGAGTCAGCACTCTCAAGACTCAAGAAATTATGACGACTTACGTGAATGCCGACTTGTGCTGTGAGCCATCATTTTGCTGACTTACACGTACACATGTATTGCCTATGCACATTATGATTCCTTGCACTATTTCAATGGCTTTGATTTACCCTGGCTTATTTCTACGTCTATGGTTGATCCCAGCAAATTCGTTCTCGATTATCATCTTCATGGGCTGCAAATTCGATAATTGTTCATGTGCCCCTAAGGGCGAAGCAAGGACGGCAATCACTTGTATATCACATCATGACTAGATAGTGCAGTACCTACAAGTATGAAAGTAGACTGCATCTTTCCCATATGAAAGGGTAGCCATAATGAATTTGTCTTGGACGCAAGTTTTTTTGCGACTTGTGTATGAACACTCTTTTACACTCCCATTTGGTAAAATGCACTGAAAGGTGTACCTTTTTAAACATGCTTTCTTGGACAACTGAGGGTGGTGTTGCATAGGATTTTCTTTTCCAATCATGAATCCAAAATTAACTCACTGAAAATATTTCTGAGAAAGATTTAATGTTGGTTATTGCCATGTACGTAAACAACAATCAGCAAAAAAGAGAAAATTTAGTCAAGCAAAATCTACAAAAATGTAGGACTTTTTTATGTACAAAGCAGTGTAACATTGAGGCTTTTCTTGGATGACATGACACTTTTGCTCGTGAATATGGAAATAACTCGGCATAAATCCAAATAAGCAGTAAAAACCCTCTTAAATGTTAGAAAAACATGTTAAGTGTGTTTAAAAAAAAACAGTTTGCATCGACTTAATTTTAAATTGTAAAACTTGTGAAAATAAGTTGCCTGGAAATATTTTTGTTAATTCTGTACACATTTGATGTAACAACATTTCATTATTAAGTTTTAAATGTGGATTTTGCTTCACTTGATTTCATTTTGCATGCAGAGTATTTTGGAAATTCATATTTTCAGTGAATTGTCATCTTTCAGTCTCTCTTCCTGTACATCCATCTTGGCTGGTATGACAAGTGCACATTAAAATGACAATTTTCTCAAGTTTTCAATAACACAGTAATCAGCTTCATGAGATGAAATTGCCACAGAGAACAAATTATGGCACTGCTGCAAGCAAAATAAAATCTCCAGGATGTCACAGAAAACGTGTTACCCTAATAATGGTGTCCCCATTTTTGAGGCATTCATTGTGCACACACATTCCAAGTGCTCTACACGACTGCTACTGCATAAAGTTTTGAGCAGTATGGATGGCATGTTTTCTTTGTGATAAATTTCATTTTGAATCTTTCAAGATTTGAAAGACCTTTTTCATGTTATGACTGCCAGTGTGACAAGCAGGCATCGGCATTAAAGACCAACCCAATACACCGCCCTGTACATGTAATGTGTGTGCACGAGACAGCGAATACAAGGAAAAAACGGTGATTCAGTCTTTTCGGAACCGAATTAGGGTTTACTGTTTTTGAAAACCCAAATCGAATTTTACCACTGAGTAGAGTTTTAAGATGAAATTGTAATGGGTCTTTCTTTAAGGTTTGGGAGTGTTCTGTAACATTTTGACACTTTGTAGTCAAAGGATATGGAGTCCTTCAGAATTGTTATTCATACATGTATTTTAAGTTGTAGCTCTTCTTAGTCAGAAATAGTTCACAGAACTTAATAGTTATTGAGCACAATACCTTTAAGAAAATCTTGTTACAGGTATAAACAAGGACACACCATTTCTATAGGTAAGGGTAAAAATTGCATTACTGTAATCACTTTTGCACCAGTTCCCCCAAACAGATAGCTCAGAGTTCAACACAGTCCCTTACTCCTGTTAGAGAAATTCAATGTACTTATTGATATTCTAAGAACATTCAACTGAACATACATGTACCAAACATGAATATTCCAATTCGTAGACTAGTTGTAAGTTTTAAAAGTACAATTTGAGAAGAGCTGTCTTCTCAGCTACCTATTTGTGGGAAAAACAAAACGATTTAACTTTGCCACAAGTATGTTTGTGCAGTATGTTTTTCTTAAACATGCCAAAAGTGTTAAATGGTCCGAAGCATTTTATGAAAATTAAAGAGCTATATGTTACCCTTACTGATAGAAATTGTGTGTCCTTGTTGAATAACATTCAACATACCCATTACTCAAATCCTTTTTGTAAGAGTGGTCAATACATTTTTCATGAACTTTAAACTCCATACAGATTCCTCTACGTAAATACATTAGTGATGTCTGTCCATATATCAATAAAAATGGGGAGGGAAAAGAGCACAAAATTCGGTGAAAACATCTGAAATATCAGCCCCAAATCGGCCCCAAATCGGGAAGGGCATAAAAAGAGGGTGGAGTGGTAGGGGATTTCTATCCACCACTCCGCCCTTGCTGGGATTCGATCCCGGGTCCTCTGCTTCCCGGGCGGTGCTCTTGACCACTCCGCTATTTGGGTCCCCAATGTGTTTAAGGCTTTTCTCTTACTTAAACTTTGGTTTTTTTCAGTACATTGGAATTTAAAAAGGTGTCTCTTCCAGGATTCGAACTCGGCATCGCTTACTTTGGAGCACAACACTTTTTCACTGAGCCACCTCTCTGAAGGACACTACCTTTTTTTAAAAACTTAAGCTTTAGATTTACATTTACAACTGCAAATTGAAATTTAAAAAAGTCTCTCCAGGATTCGAACCCAGCACCCCACTTTTTCGAGCACGTCACTTCCGCACTGAGCCACAAACACTTCTCTAAACAGACAGATCTCTTTTTATACTTAACCCTTAAAATTGAATTTCTCAATTGGATGTGACAAAGAGGACTCTCCTGGATTATCCAGCATTCTACACGGCGCTTTCGCACTGGGCCACAAACATCTCAGATAGAATTCTATTTTTAATATATGATTTGAATTTAAAAAATGGAACTTAATAAAGGTGTCTTCCCGGGATTCAAATCGATCATCTCTCATCCAGGAATAAAACTAGCCTTTCCGTATTGCGCCATTAACAACTCTGGAAAATGCCAATTACATGTAATTATATTCCAACAAATGTTTGTCTTGGATTGCTAAAGAGAGGTTGAGAATATAAATGTTCTACATTATATTAACGGAATATGGGGAGATTGAGCTAAATTTCCAAAGTTTCCCTTGCACAACAAAATGGCAAAAACGCACGAATGATAATTTTTCCTGTTTACAGTTTATTGCGCTACATTCACGTATATTACTCTTTCCGGCCAAAAGAATAAATAACTTGTGCGTAATATATAGGGCCTACATAAAAAATGGCAAAGATATTGAGAGACATAAACAATACTTTAGAAAATACAATCCTACAAAAATCATAGGCTTTTTTTGTTAGAGAATTACATGTAAGTCTCTCTTGCACTCTACTCTGACAGAGCTGGTTATTGGGGACCCTCTAAACAGCCGGATGGGGGAGGATTGCTCTCCCACTTTAAAAAACTCGGCTGCAACGCACTCAATTTTCTCCAAACTTGGCATACATGTATAGACACACCCTTTATCATTACAACTGACAATTAATGAATCAGCGTCAATCAAATTTGAAGTCAATCAAAAAGATACATGTAGTTTTTCTACGGTCATTGGACTTAAATGGGAAGAGAACACGCGTGCCAACCCGCATGCATTGAGCACCACTGTGGAAACTATACATTTTGGCTGACTTTGGCGGGGAAAAAATGGCGCTGTGCAAGAGGTTCAATGTTCACAAAATTTGTGTTCAAAATGACCACAAGGAGAAAAATCTATAAACACTCCCAAAGGCTCAGTTCCTGAAAATTACAGAAATTTACAGCGGAGATATTGGGAAAAATACCGAGAAGGCCGATAAGGTTAAATGACATCTGAAAACTTTAATGATTCGTCTCGCATTATGGGCAAGACAGAGAAATGTCTGGAAAAAAAGCAAATTTACAAAAATCCATGCAATGTACATGTACTACACGTTAATCAAGCTCTGAGCTCCAGGAAAAGATGGAGCAAATAAAATTAGTGTTGATAAGTTAATGCAGACACATCGATTTATTCTTTAAGATACTTTTAAAATTTCCTTTAAAATTCTACATTGAATGTCAGATACAAACGATAACACTGAACCAGACAATTTCGACGGCATGCTCAAATTTTGCTGAAATATAGTGGTCAGTGTGATTACAGTATTATCATGACTAGAAAACGTTTTTATGTTTGACATTAAAAAGTCCAAGCGATGAATTTTTCATGGACGTAAATTACTTTCTATGCAACTTCATGCTCTTCTGAGTATGAGAACTAAACACGGCTCCGGCATTTTCACGAAAAGGTAAATTTCTGGCCGAGGAGTAAAACCTAGGTTTTGAGAAAATGGCATCTGGTCTCTTTTTTAAACGTTTATTTCCACCCAGTGCTTAGCATTTCTTTGACATACCCCACACTGCAGCATAAAAGGAGGTCTTCAATGACACAAACTACAAATTAATGTTTTAAGAAGTCAATTAAAATTGTTTATTTTTAAACAAACACGTTCGTTTAAGTTTGTGAAAACGCTAACATTAGTATAACTTTTGTCTTTTAGTGAAAACGCATGCTTGCTACAGCACGTGCCAGGTGCCAAATTTTTCATTGAATACATTTCTGGAGTCAAATATGCCTCTTCGTGAATTACAGCAAAACGAATTTACCCGTGGTTTTACCCTTTATTGCTAACGCTATAGCATGTAAGACAAATTCGCCTCTTTGTGAAAACGCAAATTGCTGTATAGTTGAATTTTGCACCAGGAAGATCATCGTAATCATTGGTTGGTTTCAGTAGAGTTGGTGAAAAAAATTACACCAAGAAATAAAAATTGCTTAGCTTAGTTGATTTTTGCTCCCCCCCAAAAAAAATAAACCCCCAGAAATTTGAAAAGAAAAATGATTTGGGGCGATGCACTTGCACATAGATCCCTTGGTGGCCGAGCACATTGAAAACTGCACCCTTCTTCGCATTTTCAAATGACAGAGAGATGGTTTGCGGGTACATGTACATGTGTACCATGTGAAATCGATCATTTCTGAGACGGGTGGTTTTGAGCTGAAACATTTCAAAATGGTTCACATTGCCCTGAACAACGGATGGTACTATTGTCGTGAGGTGCGTCAGGAAGACGCTGTTCATCATTGGTCTTTTGTTCAAACTATGATCCAAAATTTGGCTCATTTCTGAAAAATGTTTTGTCCGATGGATTTTCGCTATTAAAGTAAAAGTTTCTACTTAAACAAATGAAAGGGAAATTCAAGCAAGCAAAGTTCCAGCAATTCAGTCGTGGTGTTTTGTTACTTTCCAGTGCTAACTTCTCATTATCTTCTTTGTTGTTTTTGATTATATACTGTACATGTATGTGCCTCATATTTTTGTATTTTGTTTTTAGTGTTGTGTATTATTGGACTTTGGCGACTAATTTATAACTAATATTAATGAGTTCTTAATGATTGTTATTGCTGGGCACCTGTGGAAAACAGTACATTGACACTGATAGGTCTCCCCAGGGTAAAGAAAGAATAAATAAATAAAATAAACAAAATAAATAAATAAAATAAATTAATCAATCAATCAAGTAATTGTGCGCAAGTCATGTAACATTACACTTGTGTACCCCGAATGACATCACAGTTTGGAAAATAAATATGCAAATACTCAATAGCATACAAGCAAACAAAAATCAAAACCCTTTTTTGAAAACAAGAGCAAACAAAAGTTGAACACAAGGTAATCAAAAGACAAAGTTATATTTTCAGGGGTGTATTTCAAAATTAGCACTGTATAGACCCTTCTAAACAACACAACTCAATATGGCACTAATGTTTAGATTTCTGATCTTTACAATATAATGGACTTCTGAGAAGCTTGGTTGGTTTACAGGAAATTTTAAATTTTAAGGAAATTGCTGTCAATTACATGAACTCTCCTGGTGCTTATTGAGAAGCTCTTGGTGACAAGTTTTCTGGTTTCAGGGAACCCATCACTGTTGTCTCCTCATTATGGTGATTATTTGTCTTCATGAAGAAAAATGGAATACAAGAAAAAAATACTTTAAGTCATTCAAATGCAATTTGAATGTGGACTTTAATGAAAAGCTGCATGTGGATTGAAATAAGTGTATTTTAGGGTTGTTCAGTAATCAGGTAATCAGATCAAATAAAAAACTAACCAATTTTTGGGGTGACAACAAATGTCCGTAACTGTGGGTGTTATGTTTTCGCATTTGAAAACTTGAATCTAAATAAAAGGAGTTTGAAAGTTTGCACATGAATAATGAGAATTTCTGTCTACTCACTGGAGCTTGAAGCATACTGGTTTGGTTTTGAATTGCCCGGAGAACCAGCTTAAGGGTGATAATATGCTGAACCTGTGTAGGGAAAAAAGGAACATGTACATGTACAGTATGATGTGATTTGTCATGTTGACTACTGGAACAAGTGGTTGATCCGTTGTTTTAGGATGCATGATGATTGAATTGGATTTCAATGAGACTACAAGTGGTAGTTCTCATTATACTAGGGTGAGTAAAGTTGAAAATGGCTGCTGTCAGGAAAGGAACCAATCAGCATCGATGTCACGTGATCGAATGTAGGATCGTACAGCAATGTATTGTATGTACATGTAGTTGGATGCTTTTGTCAAGATGTAATTTTTTTTAATCTAAAAATAGTTCGCGGTACCCGCTGCTTCACCTGACTTGGACCCGCCAGCCGACGCCGGCAAGCTCAGTAGTCGAGTGGTTAAGACGTCTGCACTAGTAAGCAGGAGGTCATGGGTTCGAGTCCCACCCGAGTAAGATTGTGACTTTTTTCGCAAGCTCTCGGACAAGCACTGAGCATACAGTGTTTATTAATATATATATATACGTTGGGTAAGGGCAAAAACCTGTTATATAAATATATAGTTGGATGCTGAAGGCCATTCTACTGCATGTACATGTACTTTCAAAAGTCGCATGAAAGTGTCTCTCTGTGTAAGTACTACCTCATCTGATGGGGCCAAGATATTGGAGACACCTCCATATTTTGCGACCCACATCTACAGATGCAAAATTGACCAGGGTGGACAATTCTTAGGATGTACATACTTTATGAGGGTTTTTACAACATTCTTCTAAGCATCGGTATGCATCTGAATTATTTTTAAGAAGTCCTGTCCAACATTTGACTATCAGCTGCTTTGTTAAAGCATTACATTCTGGGATAGGCCTACTTCCCGAAGTAACCATGGTAACCATCTTGGTAGGTTGGTCATTCGGACCAGACTTGAGTAAGCAATAGAAATCATGTTACTCGGTACTGTCAAATGGAACACAGCTGTGCTTGTACGGGTAAACACAAAGACAGTAACTGAACACACTACTTTCAGACTACGGTACTAAAGGAAAAGTAGGTACATGTAGGCCTGGTCATGATGTAGGCCTGGTCATGATGTAGGCCTGGTCATGATGTAGGCCTGGTCATGATATAGGCCTGGTCATGATATAGGCCTGGTCATGATATAGTCACTGTCCACTATAATAATATATTGTTAAAGACACTGCACATCATGTAAATGTAAGGTGAGAGTTGGGTGCCATAGGTAGATTATGGCTCAACATTTGCGACAGCAGCTGGCTTACTGAGTTACTTCATGATTTGCCAATAAAACTGTTACTTATTCATTCATTTATTCATTCTTTCTTTATTTCCACTTAATTACAGAGGAACCTTGTTAATAAGAGGTCCTTTGGATTGGCAAATTACCTTGTTATAGCAGGAACTTGTATTATCAGGAATGAAAACAATGAAAAAACAAAGGATTGGGATCTAAAATTTTCCTTGTTATAAGCAGAATCTTGTCTTAACAGTGCTCTTATTAACGAGGTTCGACTATATATGCAGTAAAGATTAGCTCCACTGAAGTGGAGCGTTTAGTATTCCTCTTTTTTATGATTTTGGATGGGATCGTCATACTAACGCTCCATGCCTGTACATATAGTTAGGTGAAAATGGTTCTCAAAAATTCCAAAGACTCACCAAAAATACCTCTATCACCACCTACTGGCTTCCGTAAATGCCAACATCAAACTGTTGGGCTTCAATGATATTTCTGACTTAAAATCTGTCAAAATCTGACTGTTTTTGCTCGACACATGCACAGCACTTAAAGTTTTCACCGCCTCCTCCCATTCAAATACGAGCGTGTAGAGTTTCTGGCCAATAACTCTATGGGCAAACATGGTCCTCTAAGCAAACCACAGGAGAGGCCCATATGTAGGTATGTGACAAAACATTTAAACTTCCCCAAATTTAACAGAAATGGTTACCATTTTAAAGAGCTCAGAAAGAGCTTAAACATGATGTATAGATATCTTTCTAGCTGAAAAATTAAGAGCATCCCATTCATTATAAACCTGGGAATTGGTGGTAAAATTTCGTCCTCCAAAAACAAAGAAAAACAAAAGAAAATTTGTGACTGGTATTTTGGAGTTTTCATGACACTAACTACTTTGCTGCACTATAACTTCATTATTACCAGTCATAATCTCATCAAAATTTCACAAGATGTTGCATTGGGTATTCATTTTTATTATATGATAATTGATGTTTAATTACAATCAGTAAACACAATGATTAATTTGTCAGTTAGTGCAGTGACTATAAATGGTTTACGCACATCTATGTACTGCATGCTTTATGGCGCATTAGAACTTTCTTATTACAAGTCAGAATGTCATCAAAATTTCACATAAGACACTGCAATGAATGTTTACTCATTACAATTATGATAGATGTTCAATTTTGATTAATTTGTCAATTAGCAGGGTGACCATTTATGTTTTGCACACATCCATGTAATGCCCTTATGTTTTACCTGTACTTGGTATGGAGGTTTTAGTGTAGTATCACATCCTCAGTGATAAGGTCAGCGGCAAGGGCGTATTTTGTGATGTCGTATTCCACTGCATCATCGTAGGTATCGCTTGCAGCATCATTCCAGTATGAAATAACGTATGTCCCTCCTAGCTTCTTCTGGAGCTTTTCAATTTGGCATTGATATACAGTTTTTGCTTCCACTGTCTTCATCATACCAAATATGCAAGATCCTGCTGCCTACAAATTCCCCTGTTAGAATATCTTGAACATTTTGCTGGACACTTGCATCCAACTCAGGAAAGTCATATACCAAGTCTAGAATTGGGGTCTTTAGCTTTCGTTCAATCTTTTTCCCTTCATTTCTAGCTTAACAGCTATCCGTTTAGATATTTCGACCCTGATTTCTGTACCTCTTTTTCATGTGTTTTCTTTTTGTTTCCTTCCCAAGGTCACAGCCAGCTTAATCAATTTGGTTTTTTTTCTTTTCTTCCAGGTTGTCAAGATACACTGTTGTTCTTCTAGGCTCTAATTTTGGATGACAAATACATGTAGCTCATTGTTGCACTTGGTGCGTGATCCTTAGCAGCACCAAACATGCGTATTACTTCCTCTGCATCAATGTTATGGAGAGATGCTGACGCTGTTTCTTTCCTAAGTTGCTCAGTGATTGTGTTGAAGTGCTTTTTGTATTGTCTTTCAAGCACGCTACCAATGTTCTCCAAACAACTTTTCATCATATCAACAAATAGCTCTGCGTTAACTGGACATTGCTGAAGCTTTTCAGCTGATCATCATATTCAAGTATAATAGAAAGTAGGTTTGCAGTAGCACCATGGACGTATCTCTTTTGTGAGTATTTGAGGTTCTGAAAAGAACCAGTGGTACTCGACGTTTCGTGCATGATGCTCTGCTCGTCATCAGGAGAATGCCGTTTTTAAAAATTTTTTTAACTTCTAGGACCCATACGCAGACTAAAGGAAGAACTGGGGCAGGGTGCCAAGGGTACAGATGACCCATAAGGTGAACTAGAAGGGTTGAGGATGGGGCGCCAGATGTCACTGATGATGAGGCCTGTGTCTTGCGGAACTGTTCTGTTCTTGTGAATCTCAATTGCCTCACGAACACGGCGTGGATGCCATTGTTCTACATGTATGTTGGCAATGAGATGGCTTTGTTGCCAGTGGACTTGGTGGTCTTCAGTGCTGGAGTGTTTGATGATGGCAGATTTCTCGAGATCCCCCTGTCTTCCGTGGGCTCGTTGTTCACTGAGTCTGGTAGTGAGATCTCGCCGATATACACCTTGCCGCATTCGCAGGGGATCCTGTAGACGCCTGGCTTGGTCTTGGGGTCTTGCTTGTCCTTGTGAGACTGGAGAGCTGCTTGGATCTTGTTGGGGGCAGTATGGAAGACTTTGATGCCATGGTGTAGAAGGATGCGCTGGATTATGTGGGAGGTACTGCCTATGTAGGGGAGGGTGACAGAACTAATGTGCCTAATGGGTTGACCTTGGGTATAGGAGACCCGCTGGTCTGGAGGGGGTCTAGGGTCTTGATCTGTCTTGACTGTGATGGAGTTCCGGTTGCAGGTGGTCTTGGTCGCAGATGTTGTATGCTCGACGCACGAGGGTTCTGTGGACGGAGGCCATGATGCGGGGGTGGTGGAATGACCGGTTGTTCAGGTAGAGGTCGGTGTGTGTGTTGGCTTCCTGTACACTGTGCGGGATAGGGTGCCATCTAGTAGTCTTGAAACCTCAACATCCAAGAATGCAATGCGTCTGTCTTGTTCCTTCTCCATGGTGAACTGGATGTCGTTGTGTTGGCTGTTGAGGTGTTGAAGGAACAGCTGGAGGTCTTGTGGGCTGTGGGCTGTGTCGTCCACATACCGGATCCATACGCTAGGCTTGAGGTCCGCGGAGAAGAGGGCTGTCTGCTCAAATATTCCATGAACAGGTCTGCCAGAACCAGGGATAGAGGCGATCCCATGGAGGTTCCGGAAGACTGCTTGAAGAATTTGTCTCTCCACTGGAAGTAGGAAGATGATACGCAGCTGATCAGGAGATCATGGAATTTGATGTGGTGTGAGGTTGGTCCGGTCGCTGAGTGAGGGATCTTGAAGTAACCTATCCTTGGCGATGGTGCATGCTTCAGATGTGGGTATATTAGTGAAGAGAGAGACCACATCGAAGCTTACCATTATGTCTGTGGGGCGTAGAGACAACCCGTCGATGAACTGGGCGAACTGGTCAGAGTTCTTGATATGATGTGGGGTGTTGCCAACCAGAGGGTGAAGGATCTTGGTGAGGTGCCTGGTGGTGTTGTAGGTGGGACCGCCTCGGGAAGCTACGATGGGTCGGAGTGGGATACCGGTCTTGTGTATCTTGGGCTGGCCGAAAAATCTTGGACATCTTGTACTGGAGGGTCGAAGCTGTTGGTATAGGGCCATGGAGACTTTGTCTGACCATTGGAAGGCTAGGAGCTTAGCCTGGAATCTCTTTTGGATGGAAGGTATGGGGTTCTTGTGAAGGGGCTGGTAGGGACCTTACGGTCATAGTCAGCTTTGTCCATGACGACAGTTGCGTTCCCCTTGTCTGCAGTTAGGATGTGGATGGAGTGATCTCTTAGTAGGCTTTTGATGGCTTGCTGTTCGGTCTTGGAGATGTTGGGCTTGACGGGCTTGTGGTTCTTGAGGGCTTGGCTGATGTGGAGGCGGGCATCGTCTGCAGCGCTCTTGTTCAGGTGGCGAAGGGCTGGCTCAACGGAGTGAATGATGTCTACTATTGGAGGGGACCGCGGGACCAAGGTGAACTTCATACCGAGGGCAAGGACTCTGGATTCCGTGTGTGACAAGTGGCGGTGACTGAGGTTGACCACGGTTTGCCTTGTGAACGCAGTTCGTGAATGGAGGTGGGGCTTAGTAGGGTATGGACATGAGGATATAGAAGATCCTATAGTCCGACTGGGAATATGGGATTTACTCTGGTTCTTGGAGAGGCGACTGAATTTCTTGATCTGTCGGCAGCGAGTTGACCCGAAGACATGGCGGCAGACACTCTCTGTCATTCTCTTGATCTTGGTGAAGTCTTCAGTCGAAACCGCTGTAGCGACATGATCCTGTGCAGTGGAAAGTTGTCTGTCTAGGTGTGCCAGGGTCAATCTTGTGGCTTGGATGCGGTGTCGGAGAAGGGCTAGGCTGTACTGGTGAACAATACCCTGAGACTTCGTGTTCCGGATGGGATCTCGGACACGAAGGCCAGGAGGCAAAATGTTGGTATCATGGCATCGTTTCAGGAAGGCTAGGTTGTTAATCAATTTCGAGCGTTTGATGGAACAACGCTCAAATTCTCCTGATGACGAGCATTCTCCTGATGACGAGCAGAGCATACTGCTCATACTGCTCGAAACGTCAAGTACCACTGGTTCTTTTTAGAACCGCAAATACTCACAAAAGAGATACGTCCATGGTGCTACCGCAAACCTACTTTCTATTATACCTCTTCACCATGCAAACCCTCAAGACTTATCTATCATCTTCAAGGTTATCTCCAAAAGAAATATTTCTTGGTGGAGAGGGTATCGCTCGGGTTTAGGACATTTAGCTTGCCCTTTCCACTCTCAGCAGATTTAAGTACAGATCTTGAAGAGCTAGCAATTGTCTCAAGGGGGTGGAGGTGGCAATTCAGTTCATTTAGGCTTTTCCCCCATGTCTCTTCCAGACGAACAATGGTTGCATGATTCACGGCCACTCAGTCAGTCATAGTATTTTTAATATGACTAACCATGTTACATCGAACGGGTTCAAAGTTTGTCCCATGAAAGGCACAGTAGACCTCTGCAACACGCTTGACAGGGTCTGTGATGTGCTGCCCATAATCTGTAGCCATGCCCCCAGGCAGTGGGTCAAGAGAAATAACGTGGCAAGCTTTACCGCTGGTGACATGAATGCTACTGACATGTAGCCCTTCTTGGGTTGTTGCATCAAATCCTATAGAGGGATTCCAATACGACACTTTTAGCGTCGATCTAAGCACTTCCGGATTTGAAAACGAGGCTGTACGTGTCAGCTTCAATTCTTAATATGATCAGAGGATTGAAAGTAAGGAGTCAAGACACAAAATACATAAAGGTATGTTAAATTCAGACGTTCCAGGCTGCAAATTTTTATGGTAGAGTCTTTCAGGATGACTCGACACGTAAAATCAAAGGAAAAATAACGGCAACTAACCGCGAACTAATGTACCTGCGGTGGTCATGTATCTTGTGCAGTGCGCGTGGTTTAAACTGACGTGGCGTCACACTTACAAACCGGATACTGCATGTACTGTGTGGACTCTGCGGGCGTTCAACACAGAGAGCCTCGCTTTCGATGCAGATATGCGCAGATGGCGCTAATGTGAAATCCCTCTATTGTTAGGTTGTCTTGCTCCATAAGTACTTCAGCCACTTGGAAGTCTGATACAATACCTAACTCTCTTGCCATCATTTCCACTGTACTCCTGTGTGGTAGGCTGTCAATTTTCATGCCCATCCATTTTGCAAATGCATCAGTTAATGGTGGTATATTTCCGGTTGGTACATGGTTTACTAACGAGTCATACACAAACAGTCGCATGTTGAATGGAAACATCTTCCCCTCTCTCTGCAAAACTGTGGAACCTGTTGCTCGCAATGCCTCTGCTTCTTCCTGCAAGACAAGCTTCTCATTTTCAAGATTTCTTATCTCATCAGCCTTCAACTTCAATTGACTTCTCAATCTCACAACTTCATCCTAAGCCTCAGTAGCAATCGACTTCCTACTTTTTTGAAATCCCTTTGATCGACGATAGCTTCATCAAACCCGAGCAAGCTCGTTTTTATTTTGTATTAATTCTTCTGCAACAGTACTCAACCGAAGTTGAGTTCTCAGTTTGACAACTGTTGCCTGCTTTCTTGTTATGACCTGATTTAGGTGCTTCACTTTGCCATGAGTCAGGAGCTTTGTCTTCAACGCATTCAGACTTTCAACATGCCTCTGCTTCATTTTCTGATTTGATTTCGACAGAAATGCAAGTCTCTTCTGTAGTTTCTTTTTCCTTGGTGTGAGCACTCCTCGAGGAGATTTCCTTGCAGGGGGTGTTTGCTTAGGAGGGTCTTGAGTGGTTGATGGCCTAGGTTCTCCACACGACGGTACTTATCAGCACAGGCTCGGGAGAGGATACTTGAACATCTGGCACTTCCTTCTGATTGGGTGTCTGAAGTGAGTATTGCTTCCGACTTATCTCATCAAATTTCTTCATTTCAGCTTCATGTGACAACAGCCATTCCGTGTAAGGGTCATCATCAAACTTAAAAATTGATGTGACAAAAATAAATTTTTCTCAGTTTATTTGATAAGATGGATATTGAAACCATCTACATCTCAAAAGAACTTTTAAATCAAAGAACTTTTTATTTAGGTTACAGTCTCCTGAATATGGATGAAATTTGTGGTCAAAAAGGAGGGGCAGGGGTACAAATCACTAACTTAGAAAGTCACTGAAGCTCATTCATATGATTTTACTTTATCTGCATACATTAGGTAGCTATTACAGTCTATTTGATAAAACATCAGAAATTTTTTCAAATGCTTTTTGTATTTTCCCAGGTTTTCATCTTGAAAACTCCCTCAAAATATGTCATGCGAGTCACAAAATTTGACCATTTTTTTAGATTACTAAAAAACTAGACAGGGATTCAGCTAGTGTTTGATATTTGTAAATCATATAGTTGAGGTCTATCATTAAAAGCGTTAATGTTCTTATTTGCTTTGCGTTCCTTGTAGAAAAAACTCTGTCAAGAGTGTCACACGAGTCACACATGCACTGTACATGTATGTCAGGCGAGTCACATGCTAGGAATTGAAATTGAGTGTAATTTTCATGGTGAAAACATGAAATTGAATCAGATAATGAAATGAAAGATTTTTACCAAATAAATGATGCCGTAGCTACGTGTACATTCCCGTACAATTGCATCATTAATTGCAGCTCTTTCCTTTGTAAACTCAGTCAATTACACGTACAATACATGCAAGTATGATGATGGGCACATGTACATGTATGCACAATACATGTACATGTAGGTAAGACGGGCAAGCATATATTCAGACACCCAATCTTGGTAGCCAGTAGATGATATACATGTACTGTGCACAGTGCCACAACCCAACCTGATGAATAGGGGACAGCTGCAGTTCAATGAGGAGATCACTGAAAGTGCAAAAGAAAAAGCATTGGACAAACCAAAAATTACAACTGTTTTTCTGAAATAATCGTGGATAGTGGAATTCATGACACTCACTTCAATTAAATTCAGAGGCAGTTTTACTCAATGTCATTGTTATGAATATATGACCTGTGAGCACAAAATGAGCTGAAAGTCAGAATTTTCAAAAACTGAGATATTGGTACATGTACATGTATGTACATGGAACACTTAGGGTAAATGTATAAGATGACAATGTGGCTTTATTCTTGCAGCTTTGCGTCTTTCTTCCCGACATTGTTTCAACATTTAAGACCAGGCACAAATAATGCTATCGTCAAAATTGCTAAGAAAATGACATTTTACAATATGTGATTCTGCAAAATATTTGAAATTAAATAGGAGGTGGGTTAATCATTCCAAATATCAAAAAAACAAAAAAATTGTCCTCTACTTCAATATAAACTTTGAACCCTCAAAACAGGAAAGAGTGGGATGCGACTTTACTCTCATTTTGTTGTGACAGGTCACAGTCATGGTGTATTGCGTTAAATACCACCCCAAAATTTGCCAAAGTAAAGGAATAAATAGCAGTTTTCACCCTCTTCCATAATGTATTTGCAGGTCCATCATTTTTATTAATGTAATATTATAATTTGAATTGTTTTACTCTTATTACAGTTATAATAAAAAAGTAAAACGCTACTGTGTCATGCGAGTCACAAATTTGTGTCACGAGAGTCACATTTTCTTCAGAACGTTTCTCACAACAAGAGAGACTTGGCACAATGTAACCTTTGCATGGATTAGGTCAGAGTATTAAGTTTTTCGTTCAGTGAAAATTTACTTTAGCACACTTGTACATTCATAGGAAATGCTTATAGAATCAAAGGATATGAAAAATCCCTATTTCTATCCTGTCACGCGAGTCACGTCAAAGAAACCATGATAAAGAAAATAACAAACATTTCAAAGTGATCAAATAAAAATTAAGGGATACATTCACAATGCGAGAGAGGCTTGAGCTTTGAATGGGTACGGACGTGTTCTCTACGTTGCTGTGCGAGTGGTGAGACCTTCTCCATACGCAATCTTTTCTTTGCTTTCATGCTTGCATGACTCTGCTTGCTTTGCTGTTTCTTTTTTTTCTTGCTGCTTTTCAGACCATTTACAGTAACATCTGCAGATACTAACTACACGTACTAAAGCTACATCGTTGGGCCAACATGGCCGACGAAAGTGAGGAAGACATGACATGGGATCAGCTATCACAACAGCAGATATCAGAATATAAATCTAGGCATAGTCGAAATCAAAACAATAACCAACCACGCTCTACATTAGACATTCTCATGAGTCAAGCCCAAGATGGCCAAAATGATGACGACGATAGCAATGCAGATAGCAATAACAAAAATACTGAGCATGCCAAAGATATGGAAGCTCGGGTCAGTTCGCCAAAAACTTCATGGAGACCAATGTCCAGAAAAAGAGCGAAACCAATTAAAGCCAAGTGAAGATTCTAAAGAGTCTAACAACAGTTCCTATTCTCAATACCAAAAGAGAAGAAATGTAAATGCTTATTCGTATTCGTCCCAAGAAAATGCAAACCTACCACTGTAATCATAAATTCTCCAGATATCAAACTTGCTCAGATAAATCCCATTAAAATAGCCAAAGCTCTCAATGAAATTGGACCGAACATCATTAAAAATGTCACTAAAACCAACCAAGGTGGCATCAGTGTTAAATGACACACACCTGGTCAGGCTAACAAACTTAAAAGAATCAATACGCTTGGACAGTGGTCCGTTACAACCGAGTTTGCGAAATCAGAAACACAAAGTAAAGGTGTTATCTCTGGAGTACCACTTGAACTCTCTGATAAAGAAATCCTCAAGGAATGCAAAAAAGACGGTGTCATGGATGCACGAAGGCTCACTTTCAAAAGAAATGGACAAACTGGAAACAGCCTCTCTGCCTATGCTGGTTGCGATACCATGAGAGAAGAAAAGGAAATCCAAGAAGTTAGAGTAACCTACAACATATCCTACGCTGAGGCAGCAAAGTCTATCCGTACAGACATCACTGTCCATGCTGAAAAGCCTGACACACTTTCTCCAGCACTTAAATTGAAAACCTGGACTCCAAACAAAACATGGGCGAACACACAAAATACACAAAATGTACATGTCAGCAGTGAACAAAGAAGACAGAATCTGCAACCGTCGTCCAAATGAGAGATTTCTACTCAAACTGAAGATGTATCAGTAGCTAGCCAAACTGAACCTATCTCACCATGTTTGTTGGCAGATAACTCGCTAATAGAACTACTTATCTGGGAGTCAACTGAAAATAAAGAAAGTAGGGAATCAGAAATAAAGTCTCTCTTTAATCACTTATTCCACCAATCAACCAAAACACATCAGGCATCAGACAAAGAGAGAAAACGTAATGCTCATACACAATCCTCAAGCACTGGTGCGTCCCCGCAGGGGACACAAAGGAAATCCTCTCAGTCCAAAACCAAACACAGAGGAGCCCCTGCTAAGTCCTCACAAACTGAAACTTCAAAACAGCATTGAAAACATTCAATCGGTCAAAAGGGGAAAGTCAGCAAACATAAACATGAATCTTATCCTCATGGTCTTTATCTTTCAATGGAATGCACAATCACTTATTGCACATGGAAATGAACTCAAGCATGCTATAAATGACTGGAAGGACAAACCTGATATAATTTGTATACAAGAAACATGGCTTAAAGAAAGTAAGAATTTCAATCTTCCTGGATATAACATTTACAGATGTGACAGGAAACCTATCCTTAAATCCTCTGGCGGGGGATGTGCTATTTTTACCAAAAAAGCCCTTGTTGTTCAAAACATTTTTGACAAAGATTCCCTTTTCCAGTATCAAGTCCTTGAAGTGAATAAAAGTGATAAAAGTAAATTAAAAATTATTAATGCTTATAACTCTTGTCTTACTTTGAAGGACGATTCTTTAACTGACATCGAAAATCATATAAGTAAGAATACTATTATTTGTGAAGACTTTAACAGCCACAACTCCCTCTGGGGAAGTAAAATGACTGATGCCAATGGTAATATCATCGAAAATGTAATGGACAAACACAATCTTGTCTGTGTTAATAGTGGAAACGGTACTAGAATTAACACCTCCAATGGTACTATTACTTGCATTGACATTACTATCACCTCTCCAGATCCCGCAGCCAAGAGTAACTGGACTACCTTAGATGATACTTGGGGAAGCGACCACTACCCTATCATTATTGAATTTAACAAAAAATGCCAGTACACTTCCAAAAACAATAACTCTCGTTGGTCCACAAAAAGAACCAACTGGGATGCCTTTGAACGAGCTTGTGATAACCTTATTACTGAGCCAAGCATTAATATTAATGCTCAAGATGCTTATAATGAGTACATTGAGCAACTTACTGAGGCTTTCAATCATTCCATCCCGCGTACAGTTTCTCATAAAAAGAACAAAAAGATATATACTTCATGGTGGAATGATGACTGTAAAAAAACTGTTGAAAACCGGAAAAAAGCCCTTAAATTGTTAAGGAAAACCCATTGCCCTAAAGACCTTATAGCTTACAAACGTACCTTTGCTATTGTTCGTAAAACGTAAAACTTAAAGCTGCTAAAAGAGATGATTGGAAAAGTTTTTGTGATACCTTGAACTCCCAAACTCCTTCCAAAAAGATTTGGGACATAATTCATCATATTAACAATACGCAAACTAAGGTTAACAACTCAGTCTTAAAAGACAGTGACAAAGTGTTTATCTCTGACGAAGATAAAGCTAACTTACTTGCTCAAAGTTTTGTTTCTATCAGCAATGATCAAAATTACAGTACCTCCTTTTTAAAAACTAAACAAAATGCTGAAAATAATTTTCACCTTAATGAAGATGATAATGTTATTAATGAACCTTTTACTGTGTCTGAACAGGAAACTGCCATTGATGCAGCAAAGTGTACATGTACCTCTCCAGGTAAAGATGGTATCGGCATTGACATTATTAAACATCTCCCTCAAAAAGCACGTGAAATTATTCTCATCATTTTCAACAAGGCCTGGAGTGTTTCCCAGTGTCCTAGCCAATGGAAAGAAGCCATACTTACTCCTATTCTTAAACTTGGCAAAACTCCCATCAATCCTAAATCTTACCGGCCAATTGCGCTCACCTCCACCTTCTGCAAAATAATGGAGCACATGGCCAATAATAGACTTATCTGGTACCTGGAAGGAAAGGAAAGGGAGAAGCACCAAAGACTATATCATTCATCTTGAATCTAGCATAAACAAGGCTTTTGCCAACAGAGAAAGTACTTTGGCGGTCTTCCTGGATCTTAAAATATATGCTATGGCCCAAAGGAATTGTCATCAAATTACAATCACTTGGAATAAGTGGGCGCATTACCCGATGGATCAATGACTTTCTTACAAATCGGAAAATCCAGGTTAAAATAAATGACACTTATTCTGAATCATGTACTGTTAAAAATGGCACACCCCAAGGTAGTGTTATTAGTCCAACACTCTTTAATATTGCTGTTAATGACCTTACTCAATGTATTAATGGAGTTAATATCTGTCAATATGCAGAAGACATAGTCACATGGAAATCCAATAGAAATATTAATTTCATTACCAATAAGATCCAACAAAGACTCAATGACATTTCCTCTTGGTGTGGAAAATGGGGCTTTAAAATATCAACTCCCAAGACCTACGCTGTCCTATTTACTCATGAACGAAATGCTTCCTCTAAACTGAAGATAAATTTTCAAAATTCAGCTAAATTTCTTGGTGTCGTCTTTGACAACAAACTAACCTGGAAGGAACACACCAACTATGTCGTCAATAGAAGCAAAGCTAAACTTAACATCCTCAGATGTATTAGTGGAACTGATTGGGGATCAGCCTGTTGTATTCTCTTTCGCCTGTACAAAACTCTTATCAAACCAATTCTAGAGTACGGATGTGAAGCCTTCAACTCAGTGGTTTTAGACCACAAGCAAAAATTAGATAGTATACAATACCAGGCTCTGAGGATATGCTGTGGAGCACTGTATGGAACCTCGTTACAGAAACTGCAAGTAGAGTGTGGAGATCCTCCTCTTTATCTGAGCCGTAATTATTTTTGTAATCTATATAATATCAAACTGGATATGCATGCATTCTCATCCTAATGAATACGTCCAAATAGACTGCTGGCAGAAACACTACTTTGCTAAAAGATGGAAAACTAATCCACGCCAAGCTCCATTTAAAGCCAGAACAGGTAAACTGCATCTTAACACCTTTCCATTGCACAATCCATTTCCTTACTGGCATTATACTAAACGTGATATCTCAACAGAAATTCTGAACCATGTTAAACATATCATGGATATCAATGAAAAGGGTTCCCTTGCTACAGAGATCATACATACAACTTGGGGAAACTCACTTCACATCTATACAGATGGTTCTGTTGACCCGAATAATAACACTGTGGGATGTGGTATATAAATACCTCAACTTAATTATTCTAAGAACATCAGATTAATGGTGCAGACCACTAATTCAAGTGAGATTTTTGACCAGCTCATTAGCATTAAAAGTGCCCCCTTCCACAGCATCTTTTGAAAAAGGAGATTGTTTGGCCCCCAAAATGGTGAGATTGTGTAAATCGTTTTCAGGATCAACTCCCTGGGTCTTGGGCTTTCATATGAGAGCAGAAGGGCTAAAAACTACAGTTGAAAAATGGTCCTAAGTGCCCGAGAAAGTTGAGGGTTGCCACTTGAAAAATGGCTGCAATCAGACACCGGAAAAATCACTTTTTGGCGGGTGATTTTGTTTTGTGGGAATAATTAAAAATGTAATTGGTTAACCCACAAAAAATTGAAAAGAAATTGAAAGATAAGTGACCAGACAAGAATTTCATCTGTGTTTCAGAAATCTCAGGGATGTTGGCGTGCATGCTATTGGGCCCTGAACGGTGCTGATTTTACACTGTTTTCAATGGGGCTTGAATTAGTGGACTGGACCCTTAAACAACGAAGCCTCTATTTTTACAGCGGAACTTTTTGCCATTTTACTGGCCCTTGAATGGATTGAAGATGCCCAGCCTATGCAATCCTGTATATTCACAGATTGTCTAAATGCTATACAAGCTATATCTCGGCCTATCCCAAGAAACAAATTAACTTGTGATATTCGGCATACACTTATTAATATTCAAAATCAGGCTAAATATTTTATTTTTGAATGGACACCAGGACACTGTGAAGTTAAAGGAAACAAACAAGTTGACCAGATTGCTGAAAAGGGTACTAAAAAACTATTATTGACCATAAACTACCCCTTTCTATAACAGAAGTTAAACATCAACTCAAAAGTTGCATCAAGCAACAGTGGCAACGGGAATGGAATAATTCTAAAGCTTCTTTAATACTAAAATACAACCCATTGTTTCCCATAACATGAACACGTGGAACCTCTCACGCTGGCAAGAAGTTCAGATTCACAGACTCCGGCTTGATATGTGTAAAAATCTAAATACATGTAGCTTCTATAAAAAAAATCGGTAAACACACGAACGGATTTTGTGAAACATGCAACACGTACGACAATGCTGAGCATTTTCTCATAAACTGTAACTAATATGTTAGTGTCAGGGGAAAACTTCAAAAATCATTAACCCTTACACTCCTCAGTCCTCCAACAGGTGAAGGATTGAGGAGGGTTAGGGTTAAAATTAACTCCAGATCAAATGACACTTAGAAATGTTTTAAACTCAAAATATACCATTCCCCACTTACTGAAATACATCAAGGCTATTAACAGTAACATCTAATATGAACATGCATGCTCATACATACATGTACATTTATCCATATTTGCCCGTGCTTTCTGATGTGATACATACGTCAAACGACTGGCTGCGAACATACCGGCGGAGCACGGGCTCTTATATTGCAAGGGAGACAGCTGGCTTGCAGGACACTGTAGCATCTCCATGTCTGGAGGATCGTTGATGTCATATCACCCTCATAACATCCTTCACTTCCCAGTCACTCTACTGATTGCCTTACACGGTTTTCACATTTCATATGTAGCTCTTCTTATCTAAGCCTTGTCCAGTTTCTTTTTGCATGTATGCATGTATAATTATCTCTTTTTTATTTGGTTTCCTCCTATATATCCTACAGTACACGCCTCCTTTTTACAGAGTCATTTCTCAGTTCTTGGGTTTTCAGACTTGTCCTTTCTTTTCTTCTTAACCGTCGTTCTCAAAGTTCAAACCTGATGTCTTTACTGTGAGGAAGATTTCTTCTTGACTCAGCTACTGTATTTGAAGTTGGCACAAAGGGCACAATAGTGCCAAAGGTGCCATTAACCTCACAACAACAACATTCACAATGCCTTGTCTTAATTACCTGCTAATTTGAGTTGAATAAGTGGCATGTTAGCAACAGTAATGCATTAAAACTCAACATTTTGTTCAAATGTCACGCGAGTGACCATGGAATGGCTGACAAGTGTTTGTACTTCTTGAGTGTCGTTCGTACAAGGCTCTGCAGTTGCGCAGTAGAAAATGTAAATGATGCACCACTCTTTTCTCTGATCACCTCAACAGTTCTGACGAAAGACCGTTCATTTGTAACGAACGAGAAGAGGATGTGCCCAACTTGCAGACTGCCCTCTGGAAATGAACTGAAGTTTTCAGTCAAATACTGACACGCTATGCCAGGCTTTGCTTGAAAAATATTTCGTTTCTTCTCATGAGGCATTGTTGGTAATTACCTGAAAATAACAATGTGAAACAAAGAAAAAATAAACATCACATAAAATAACATTTTTAGCCCCCCCCTAAAGGTGGGTTAACTGGCACATCAAAACTACAAGCAGTTGTTTATAATATAGCCTAAATATAAAGCAATTATTTAAAACCACCCGGGGGAAAAGGGGAGGGTGGGGGAAGAGCGAGAGAAAAACACCAACAAATTGCACGACTGTGTGAACCGTGAAGCAGATCAAAACCACACGCAAAGTGTGCCAAAATAAAAGAAAATTTAATAAATATAAATCAGTTAGGCCTACTGAATAAAAATTCAATAAAATATTTTAATAAGTAAATGGTCTTGAATGAAATTACCCAAAACCCCTACAACACAAATATGAACTGGAAAAAAAAAAAAGATAACACAGAATTAGAAACTAGTGTGACCCAATGTACATGTAGGCCTACAAGCTTAACTGGGGGCAAAAATAATCTACATTAAATCCAGAATCATCCGCTTGATGCAAATGTTTGTTTCAATTAAGCAATGGATTATTATGAAGGAAATACATTTTGATTCATTTTAACGTTCTTTTTTCAAACAACAAATGACCTTAGCATGTTTTCTGGGAGCAATTTCCACACTTTGATTTCAACGAAAGTGCAAGGTGGCCACAATGTTTGTGTGCATGTTGACCGATGTCTTTGCAAGAAACCAATTTTCCAGACTGAAAAACAAAGTGTTCGCACCATTTAATCATCTTCAAATTTTCAGGGATCGTAGTCAAATATATAAATGTAAGATTGTATATGTTTTCAACTGAAATCTTACTCACCTTCGGGTAAAATGACATTAACTTTGTCCAATGAAATGTTCAAACGCACGAAACTCAACTTTGCCATAATGCATGTGAAAATTTGAGCACAAGGTTGTTTTTTTGTAGTGTATAATTTCCTCTATCTTGGCTCACTTAACAATAATCTCATGATGCCCCTGAACAACTGGTATCTGATGATAAATATTACAGCGCAAAAGCATAGCCAAGAGCACGGTCACCAACAATGTAGCCAAACCACGCAGTGTGCACTGACGCGCGTAGTCACGTACCTACCATACAGTGTATGGACATGATTGATCAGGAAACAGTCATTGGTAGCACTCCCGAATGTCACGATCAACAAGTCTTGTGCCCAGACCACATAAGGGCCACTCATGCATGCGCTGGGGAGGACCATGTTTGCCCATAGAGTTATTGGGCCAGAAACTCTACACTCCCGTATTTTGAATGGGAGGAAGCGGCAAAAAGTTTAAGTGCTGTGTGTGTGTCAAGCGAAAACGGTCAGATTTTGAAGTCAGAAATATCATTGAAGCTCAACTGTTTGACGTTGGCATTTACGGAAGCCAGTAGGTTGTGATAAAGGTATTTTTGGTGAGTCTTTAGAATTTTTGAGAAACGTTTTCACCTTACTCTGGTGTCAGGTCAACTCGCCCCCTGACCGACTCGCCCCTTACCAACTCTCCCCCTCGTAAACTCGCCCTGACTGACTCGCCCCTTGGCCGACTCGCCCCCTGACCGACTTGCCCCCAGGAACGTCAGGCAAGTATGGCCGGCCCAATGTGTATAAAAAACCTGAATGGTATAACCAACGACTTGACAAGAACGACTCACGGACGGTGATGGATATTTGGACATCACCACTAATCACTTATTTATTCAAACGTCTTAGTGCTTCCAACGTCCACTGTCTGATTAGGTTATTTGTACATGTACATCCAACATACCCTCAGGATCAACAACTTCAAATTAATATTTGGGTACATGTATGTGACTGAGGTCTGCAGAAGGGACGCGTCGCAGCTGGGCAGATGGCTCATACACACGACAATACCGAATTAGTTTTATCAATATTAAAAAAAAAAATTTTTACCCCAAATTCAATAGAAAGTGAACATCCATCAAGCTTTAAACAGTTTAACTTTCACAATTCTGTACTCTTGGAGTGCCCGCTGCAAACCCCCTAACCTATTTTTATGGGCAGCAATCACCAATTCCATCTCCCACTGATTGTATTTCTAAAAAAATTAAATCATGGTGAATGGGCCAGCCATATGTGCTTGGCAAACTTGGGGGGGGCGAGTTGGTCAGGGGCCGAGTCGGCAAGGGGCGAGTCGGTTAGGGGTGCAGTGAACTAATTGAAGCCCCATTGAAGACAATGTAAAATTCACCACGTTTGCAGCCCCGGTGCGGGCAACCGAAGTCCCTCAGGCCTCTCAAGCAAAAAACTAAGTGTTCTGGGGTCATTCAGCTCTCAATGGATTTTCAAATTTTAGTAGGTTAACCACTGAAATTTTAATTATCCACCCAAAACAAACTCACCTTCCAAAAAGTGAACGTTCCCAAGTCTGTCAGCGGCAATTTTTCAAATAACATACCTCCACCTTTTCAGGCTCTTGGGACAATTTTTCAGTGGCATTTTTCTATGCTTCGCCCTGGGATGGGAGCCCTTGAATCTAGGGAG
The DNA here is from genome assembly GCF_054643075.1 of Acanthaster planci. Lineage (NCBI taxonomy): Eukaryota > Metazoa > Echinodermata > Asteroidea > Valvatida > Acanthasteridae > Acanthaster > Acanthaster planci. Next base: position 9,182,389 of record NC_141783.1, on the reverse strand, counting down.
TTCATTCTGGGCCATTCTTTTACAATCCCACAAATTTTTGGGCCACACAATCTCCCCTTTTCCAAATAAACTGTACTGGTACTTTTTGAGTGCCTCGGCCTGCCGAAGAATTTCCCCTGAATTGGGCAGTGCACCCTTTATATACACCCAAATTTAATTGCCTCACAGAAAAACTGCACTAAATGGTGAAGGATGAACCAAAGTCTACACATATGGGGCCCAATTTTCAAAAAAATGATCCAATGTCCATTTATGGGCCAAAATTTTCAAGGTCAGCCTACAGCAATCTACAAAGTCTATGCCAGCAAAGGCTGCCTCTCTCACTGCACTGCACACAAGCAGCAATGTTCTGTTCCAATGATGTAGCAACTTCTAGTTGCATTTTTTGGCAAATGTCTGTGATTTGTTGGGTTTGGAAGGTTATTTGGCCGCTGCAGAAGTGATTTTTAGAAGGTTTCTCTACAGTTTAATTAAGTGGAACATTTTGTTCATTAAAAATGGGGGGTGGGGGTGTTAATCCAATCTCAATTTGAAAGAAGTGTTGAAAAAAAGGTCTCATTAGTCAATTACAGTTGTGATTAAAAGGCCTTCCCTCCCCCATTAGCACAAGCACTGCTACCATCTGCATTTGAAATTATTTCTTAGTGAGAAAAGAGCCCTTGGGCTTGCCTTCATAATGTTTAGAAAGGACTGATTTGAAATGGGGGCATTTTGATGACAAATCATTCAGATTGATCCTCATAAAAGTTGCAAGCTGATCAGAATAGCACATATTTAAAAAAAATTAATGGGCAGGAATCCACTTATTGAAATGTGACCCTGGCAACACACAGAAACAATCAGGCTATTGCCCCCAGGGGAACAACAGCCTGTCCAAATGGCATACTTATAAGGAGACACACACAGAAACACTTGTGACGTATCAGGTGATCTTCACTTGGAAACTCAGATCACTCTTGGCCACTTGGAAACCAATTTAAACAAAACACCCTATCACTATGGGGCAAAATTAATAAAAGCATGATATCAGTCATTTCAAGACAAAATCATTTCAAGTGACCCGAAGAAAACCACTGAGCCAACGTTTAATATTGTCTCTGACACTATGGGTCGAGTCAGACAGGGAATTTTTAAGAAGAAAAGAACTTGGTACAAACAGAAGCATGAATTGTCACCCAACACTTTGCACTGTGCCAGTGAGGATGCAACGGAGACAGAAAAGCCTCGGTATGTTCGACCAACGTTTGAGCAGCTTGAGCTAGCTGTTTGCAGAGACGAAAGAGGGTTTTTCTGCCAGGCGCTACCAACAGCAGAGGCCAGTAGAAATGTGATGTTGCTCCGACCGAAAACTGCAGAAATTACTGCACTCGACCAGCTCCAGTCCAGGGATGGAACAAATCAATCAGGAGGATATCACTTTGTGAGTTTACGCTCAGCACTGCAGTTGGGTGCACAGGCTACACTTGACCACCAAAGACTGCATCTCGGGTGTGACAGCCAACCAGAACTCATGCCAGAGGCAGAAGAATGCAGAGGCTTGGCTGTTTCGGAAGTGATGCACTGCAAAAAGTGCGGATTCATGACACAGAGACAAAAACTGTACACCGACATACCTCAAAAGGGGCCTGGGCAACGCACTGCTACTCCAAACATGGCATTCCAGGTTGGACTCTACAATACTGGCATCGCAGCAGCAGGTGCAAGAAGGCTCCTGGCAGCTATGGACACGACTGTTACTTCAGGTAGGGGACTGCAAAAGATTGCAGACAAATGCGGTGAAATTATAACTCGGGAGAACCTGCAAGACATGGCTGCAAAGAGGAGAACTGTGAAAGACATCCACGAACTACAGGGATTCGAGAGGGAGAGTCCAGTTGCTGTTGAGATGGACAGACAGTATAACAACCCACTGAGAAATGCCCGGAAACAAACTCTCTTTGTACCAGCAACACAAACCAGAGACACGGTCTGTGAAAATGTCAACTCCTCGAAGTACATGATCATGTATCATCACGAAAGCAAACTCTGCAAGAGTCGAGATATGCAGCGAGCAAAAGGGCAGAAAACAAAGTGCACAGCTACACGCCGTCCCGAATTTAACATGGGAGACGAGAAGGAAGGGGGACTGAGATGTGCTGCGAAAATGCTACAAAGTGAGGAGTCCCTGTTAGTAAGCAGCGTGACCACCGATGCAGACGGGCATTTAAAAGTTTAAAATCCCACATGAGGACCAGAACCGACACGGACCATGTGGAGCAACTGGACTGTCCTCATTTGAATAGGTCTTTATGTTCTGCTGTCAGTAATGCCAATTTCAGAACAACTATGTTCCCCCAATGTGAATATAGAACCGAGAGACAAAAACAACAACTGAAAAATCGTTTTGGTGATGATGTAAGTCATCGGGCACAAGCTGAAGCCAGTGCAATCCTCCAAAAATGTAACGGAAATGTTGAGAAAATGAAAAAGTGTGCAGCTAAGGTTTCAAACGCCATCCCAAAATGCTATGCGGGGAATCAAAGTCTATGCCGAAAAGGTTCACAAATTTGTAAAGGCAATTATAAATTCCCTTACATGCCACGCTATGTACATGTAAGGGGAAAGCAGAAGTTGTCCAATGCCGACGAGTTCCTTCTCAAGAAACTTGTGGAAAAACGAATCGGGTACGAGGCTTAACAAAAAACAAGCTATGGTATGACTACCCAAAAGAGTGAAGCCATGAATCATGCTTTTGGGATGACCAATCCTAAAGGTACTCTCACCTTTTCAAGGAATGCTGCAGCCAGAGATCACAGCTCAGTAGACCTTGTTAATAACAGGTACGCAAACTCCATCATAAAGAAATGCAAAGCAGCTGGATGTCCAATAAGCATTGGCTCCCCAGCAGCACATGCTCTCGCTGAAATGGACAAAAAGCAAAACTATCACAGAAAGCCTGCTGAGTCAAAAGGATATCAGAAGCGTAGGGCACAATGTCGAGGGGAGAGATACCATGCTTACTTTACTGCACAGGCCATGTACAATCCAGGACAATTGAATCCCGGGCCAAACGACGAATCCAAACGCAAAGAAAATGTCCAAAATGTCTACTCAGAGCACAGTTACTGTGCAATGAATGTGTAAAGTGAACAGAGTCTGCCAACTTTTAAGTTTGACAGTGTTAGGGTTACATCACGCTAGGGGTTGAAAGCATTAGGGTTACGGTCAACTAGGGTTGAAAGTGCTAGGGATAGGGCTTGCCCTTTTCTGGATTAGTCCAGGAGCAACTTACATCAGTTACTTCAACCATGCTCCAACATGCAGGGTGGACAGTTGTCATGCCCCGTGCATGCCCCTTTCCTCTTACAGGTTTTCCGTGCATTATTAGTTGCACGGGGCTCCAGGGACAGGTGGTCACAATTCACACTCAAAGAATTGTGGCAAATATGGCTCACATCGTACCCCCGAGATGTTAAATTCTTGGTATGTACGATGTAAGCCAGTCTGTGCACACTCATCCTCATGCTTGCATTTGATCCTGTCAGTGGAAGGTGGACATTCATCCTTCCATAATTTCCACCTTTCCCCTTTTTCCCTTTAGTGTTGCCAATCCACTCCGTGCAGCCTGTTGCTGGCTCAAATAGGCTCTTTTTCGAGATTTTATTCTTTATCTTCTCACACCACATTTCAATATCGTCTTCATCCATTTTGAACGGATCAAAGAAATGAAAGCCCATGCCGGAGAGTTTGACTGGTTGAAAAGTTTGAAGGAAAAGTTTGAAAAGTTTAAAGTCTGGTTTCAGTATGTGTTACAAGGCACTGGTACAAACTGTACATAGACACTGCATACTGTAAACTCTTTATACCTGTGAAGTACTGTAAAAAAAACACCACTGAGTTTGTAACAGATCAAAAAACTGTCTACCAGAACCTCGTCCTGTCTCCAAACCCTAGTTAAGATGAATGGAAACAGCAGAAACCACTTTTAAATCTCCACCACCAAGCCCCCATGGAAGCCACCATTTTGAAATATAGGGTGCACTGAACTAATTGAAGCTCCATTGAAGACAATGTCAAATCGACCACGTTTGCAGCCCCGGTGCGGGCAACCGAAGTCCCTCAGGCCTCTCAAACAAAAACAAAGTGTTGTGGGGTCATTCAGCTCTCAATTGATTTTCAATTTTTAGTAGGTTAACCAATGAAATCTTTAATTATCCACCCAAAACAAACTCACCTTCCAAAAAGTGAACGTTCCCAAGTCTGTCAGAGGCAATTTTTCAAATGACATCCCTCCACCTTTTCAGGCTCTTGGGACAATTTTTCAATGGCGTTTTTCTATGCTTTGCCCTGGGATGGGAGCCCTTGAATCTAGGGAGTTCATTCTGGGCCATTCTTTCACAATCGCACGAATTTTTGGGCCACACAATCTCCCCTTTTCCAAATAAACTGTAGGGGTACTTTTTGAGCGCCTCGGCCTGCCAAAGAATTTCCCCTGAATTGGGCAGTGCACCCTTTAGGGGCGTGCTGGTAAGGGGCAAGTTGGCTAGGGGGCGAGTTGACCTACGATCGTGACTCTATCTAGTCTTTGTACAGGCGTGGAGCCGGAGCGTGACTGATCCTGACGATCCCGTTCAAAATCGCTCCACTCAGTAGAGCCAAGTAAAGATATAACAGGAAGGAAATGGTTATGGATGGGGTCCCATAAATGAAATGCTTGTCGAGTAGGGATGCCATTAGGAATAATACGTATACTTACGTTCACAAATCTTCCATTTGGGTACATAAAATACACTAATAAATGCTTCCTTTCCAAGGCCAAATCAACGGAGTGCTGCATGCATGAAGCATCCCTTCAATGAGGGCGCCAATTACCGAGTAAGAAACAGCGCCCTCTGTTGATTTAAGAAACAGCGCCCCTGTTGATAAAAAAGATTTGCAGTTAATAAATGGCGCCCTCTGTTGAGTCGATAAGACCGCCGATAATTTGACAAACAGCGCCCCCTATTGATGGAAAATCTCTTGATTTCAGAAAAAGCGCCCCGGCCCCATTAATATTGCTGTTGATATTTTGAAATACCGCCCTCTATCAAGCGCAAAGAAGGTTTTTAGAGGGCGCCCTCTACTTTACATTAATGAAATCTTATAGCGCCCTCTAGACCTGATTGGTGCATGATGCATGACAAACATTTAACACTTGGTGGCGCAATCTTTTCAAATCTGTGAAAAAAAAAATCACATTTGACGTGTTGAAACGTTCCGAGTTTTCCTGTATTTTGTTTCTCAAATTCATATTAAAAGGAAACATGCCTAAAGTAAAGCGATCTAGAAAAGCACCACCCGAAGGATGGGAGTTAATTGAACCAACACTCGAAGAAATTGAGCAGAAAATGAGAGAGGGTAAGCTCGCCGAACATACCGAGTCAACCGTATCGATGTGGACATTTTTGATTTAGGGTATGGGTGCGATCGGCATCGGTCGATCTGTTCGATCATGTTGATCGCCTGACATGCCTGATCACTGTACACAATTGGTGTGGTGGATGCTTTGTAAAATCTTTAGCTTTACTACCATAAGCTTGATAAGAAAGAAAAGGATATTGGCCGATAGATTGGCAGAATTGTTGACAAATTGTGCAATACAGACATGACAGAGGATTCTGTCTGACATTACTTCTCATAGTCTTTTGTTTCATCAAAACATTAAATGCACATTTTCAGAAGTAAAATATCTCATATAAAAAAGTAAACAAAAAAGTAAAAGTAAAAAGCAAAATAAAAAATGGTCCTTAACTTTTTTGGAGTAGTGTATTTATAAAGTGTCAAATCAAATCTAGTACAGCCACGGTATGGCTAGTCACGTATCATGGAGTACCCTAAATTTGCGAATACAAATATTCGTGCACTCAACTTTCTGCTCATGAAACTCTTGAATGAAATTATGCACAGACATTAATTTACTGTCAATGATCAATCATCTCTTCAACATTTTTATTTCTGCATGTATGCACGAATTAAAAGCTTTTTCAGTGAGAATTCGGGAAAATGTCTGCGGAACATAATGTTTTACTTTACAGACAAAACATTGTCTAGAAAATGAATAAATGATCACTGTTCACTGACTTAGTGTGATGACTTCGGGCAACTTTAGCCAACTACTGAGGGCGTTATCAAAAATACGGAGCCTGAAAAAGCACTGCGCACCTTATATTTTACGATTTGCATTGCCGACGATGGGCATGGATTCAGGGGCACTGTATTTTGCAATTTGTTTTTTTCAAAAATACACTCAGAGAGAGCTTTTTTTTTGTAAAAATCAGATCAGTTACTCGTATTAATGCTTATATGACTTATTTAAAGAATAAGAAGTCATGCCTCACTGTAACTTGAAATGAAATTGACAAAAATTAAAAACTAGGAGAAAGAAAAAGAGACAGTGATGGAAAATTGAGCTATGGCAAATACATGTGTTTGTTTTTTCTGAAACTGCATCACTACACCAAAGCAATTAATGCAAACAACAATTCCTCATTCGAGAGACATTAACTGGCAGCTTTTTCAGAAGTACATGTAAGGCATTACCGATACCCAGTGGATGACATTTGCAATGTACTTGTGCAAATTTTGCTGACATAAGTTTTACTACAACCGATCCAACTCTTTGGGAACGTCGTTCCTGTTGCTTTGGTTACATCTGATGTACTTGATAATACTATTCTATGTAGTATATTAGTCAAACTTTCAGCTAGCGAGATGAAGGCATAAAAAACTAGTTTATTGAAGAACAAATTGTGGTCAAAGTACATGTACTTACTGCGGGAATTATGGTGACTTTTGGTGGGGCCCCACACATAAGGCATTATTTTCCAAACAAAAAGACATTTCAGTGGGTAGTTGAAGGTAATTGACGGGACTAACGGAATGTTTGTGGACTTTGTATTATTCACACTTTCTGTCCTGCAGCTGAAACAGAGACCCATGAAGGGAAACGTAAGGTTGAATCCTTGTGGCCTGTCTTCAAGATACATCACCAGAAGTCCCGCTATGTGTACGACCTCTTCTATAAGAGAAAAGCCATTAGTCGTGGTAAGCCTGGAGTGTGTTTTGGTGCTCAAAACCAAGAATTGCTTCCCTCTGTTTGAATGGGGATGTGGGTACCACAGAAACAAGTGACTCTTGCCCAACTGAAATTCACAGACGAGACACAACCAAAACATTTATGACCACCAAAAATCTGCCCCTGCTATCTACACGTACATGTACCAATGAGTGCCTTTAACAAAGGCAGCCGATGGAAGCCCCAATCGGACTGGGTTAATTGACCTTTTATGACGAGGCAAGCAAAGCTGTTGTGCCACCTGCTGCATGCATTATTCTTTCTCTAAAGCCCGACTAGCTACCTGTACATGTACTTACTCATGTGGTTTTCGAACTTTCTCTCCTGAAAAAAAATTGCCCAGCACTAGTTCTCTTCCAGCATTTTCTACATTACTGAGGCCCCTCTACTTGCAATTTGATATATTTCCTGTAATTTGTCTTACCGTTGGCAGAGCTGTACGATTACTGCATCAAAGAGGGTTTCGCCGACAAGAACCTGATAGCCAAATGGAAGAAGCAAGGCTATGAGAACCTGTGCTGTCTGCGCTGCATTCAGGCTAGAGACACCAACTTTGGCACCAACTGCATATGCCGCGTCCCCAAGAGCAAACTGGAAGAGGTGAGAATGTCATAAGCACAAAGATCTGTTGATTTGGATCACAGAGGCCTGCATCCTTCAATTTCAATGCAACATGGACAATTGCTTCCAGCTAGAGTAGACGGAATGACAATTCTAGGCCAACTATGTTTTTTTCTAGTTATTGATGTAGCTACATGTATCAGTAACCCTCAAAGTTAGGGCAGGGCTGTGGTGAAGGTAGATTGTTACATCAGCTATTCCGAGTGCACTGTTTGGCATAATGAAGAGAATCACAAATCCTGCTCTCTGAGGGTGCAAAGGCACTTACCAAAAACTCGTAAGCCAAAAATGTCGTTTGAGTTTAGGTGTCCTTCAATATCAGTGTTGTTTGCCGCCCACATGATAATATTCTAATTGCCATGGTTGTCGTTTGTCTTTGAAGGGCCGTATTGTAGAGTGTGTTCACTGTGGCTGTAGAGGATGCTCCGGCTAGCCAACAGCCACGACAACACCCGGGAAATGGACTTGCAAGTAACTCTGAATACTCTGGACAGTTCCCACCAGGAATTGGCGAACTTGTCATCTGTGGTTGTGCTGCCCTCGGCACAGATGGCTAAGACCTGTACATCCCTCCACTGAAACTGTCTAATGTCTATAAACTACTTGGAAATATCACCGATGCCACAGATCGCAATAAACTCCTCTGTATTTTTGTGGCGACATAACTTGTAATTGTTAATAGACCTGTAACGTACGGACGTCACGCTTCATTTTACACGTACAGTTTCCCTATACCCGTGAGGTGGGATACAACCTGTCCAGCCGCCGTAGGAAAGTGCACATACAAATAAAGCGTAACTTCATTAAGTTTTGGGTCTACAGGTATGTAATAATTTGAGCATTTAAGTTACTATTTGAGTGTCTTTAAAATTGATTATACTATACTTTTTTCTAAGATTTTTTTCATGGGAAATGGCGTTGGCATTGTTACAAGTATGTACTTTACTGTTCTACCCTCAGATTAACATTGTTACTATATGTATAACAGTTAGGTCACGTGAAAGTTAACCAAAGAAATGGACAAATAAAACCAGATGTTGCTAATACATGTAGCTGCATGCAATTCACATTTATTCATAAATACTATGATTCTGTCTATGAAGAACAGAAAGTTTTTTCCCCCGACAGTTTGGGTGGTGCATAATTTCCATTTTTTACATAGGAAGTTTGGAAGTCAGTTGTATAAAAAAGTTGGTTTTGTTGGAAAGAGGCAGGTTGCCTGGATTTGTTACGACTAACATTCGGTTTAGTCCAAAAGTGACTGTGGTGCATAAATTCTGCAAAACTCCACAGAAAATATTTATATACAACGGTTCAATAAATTACAGATGAAAATACTTTCTGAAACAAAGTGTGAGGTCTGTCAATAGATGCACTCAATGAGTCAGTTTAACTGTAAAGGGGGTAATTCCAGAAATTAGAGGTCCAAAAGTATGACATTTTCGTGTCACTGTTACTTCTGACCTTTGTTATTTGACATGGAAATATCACCGGAATTGATTTCAAACTACTACTATTTGTTTGGCAGGTGATTTGCATTAATTCATCACTCTTGTAAATTAGAAAATGTGTTTTGAACTTAAAAAATCATATTTCAGATGTGACAAGGACAAAAAAAAAGGACAAACCCCTAATTTCTGGAACTACCCAAACGTAAAACGTGCAGTGATTTCGTGATGAACTGTGATGAAACGTGACCAACAAAAGTAAGGAAAATAAAACAAATCTGCTACCGGGTTAATTGAAGCTGGTAAATTTAGTGCAGTTACAATTCATAAACCCATCTTTGTGAGGTCAACTCCACTATTGCTGATGGAATCCTAAAACCAAAGTTGGAAAATGTTTACAACCTTCCTAGTGAAGCTACAGCACACAATCCATATGAACTCAGTTACACTCGGTATGCAACTCTTACCAAAAAAAAACTCCAGGTCAGTTTGAGGACTTTGAACAATCTGTTAGTTGGTACAATAATTTCAAAATTCAAAACTTACCAATTTCGGCTTAGATTGGGGAGAGTGTTTTGCATACATGCTACTGGAAATATAGAACTGTAAAAACAGGAAATGGAATGACCTTTCATGGATAAAAGCACACAGCACTGCTCGCTCTCTCTTTCACCACAATTTCTTTGAACCTAATGTGAGAATATCTCCACAACAAAAATATCTTTGGGGAGCATGACGAGTTAACAAAATCTTGTCACTCAATCTGAGCAAAAATTACATTATGGAACATCACCTGTCATCCTTTTCCTTTCAATGCAGTCCTGACGAGTAATTATGCCACATTTTCATTCACATGGATACAATGACATCAGTGTCACATAAAATTAATATCATTCCATGGTGTAACTTCATGTGCTTTTTGCAATGTGTGTTTTGCTACACATGTAGTTAACCAGTTAACCATGCAAGCCAACATATGTGCAAAATCAAAAGGGTAGTTTTTATTGAGGACCATCTAGCAGGTTAGCCAACTAGAGGCAGACAAATTAACACCTACACTGAGATACTGTATAGTCAGTCACACCACAAAGTAATGCACCCTTACTCGGGGATGCACAGAGCTCTTTCAGGGTTTGGGGGGCATGCCCCTTGCCGGCTATTTTTAAAAGAACGGCGCTGCTTCATGGAGCTATTTTTAAAAGAACGGCGCTGCTTCATGGAACTCTTTCCTGTATCCTCAGCAACAGGAAGAAAAAAGATCAAAACAAGTGAAGAGAGGTAGGATACACTGGATTGAACCTGAACTGGGTACCCCTTTTGTTGCCTCATATCAAAAGGGTTGGCAAGTATGGTAAACAAACATTTCTGTTGTGCTAAACTGTAATGTAAATAGAAAACTCTTACTTTTATCACCAAAATAAACACAGATTTAAAATCTAAATTTACATTTGACTTATTACAACTAGATCTTGTGTACACTTTGACTAAGAAATACTCGACATTTTAAATAGTTTCACTGAATTTCTTATACAATTATTTCTTTTGATATAGTTAATTCATAATTGTCTTTGGCAAATACAAGCATTATTTTGTTTATAAACAGATAATGATGGCCTTCGAGTAATTTCACCTGGATTCAAGTTTAATTTCAAAGAATCAAACTAATTACTCTGACCTCAAATTTCATAGGAGTTAACTACAGTGCCAGACAATATTGGACATTTTGTCCTCCAAACAAAAAAGAAGAAAAAAAAATACATCTCAAACGGACCTACAGTGAAAAAAAAAATGATTTCCACTCAGAAATGACATGATCTTCTCACCTCTGATGTGGGGTCAACTTCATTTACATTTACATCTGCATATACGTACTGTTTTCAGTATGTGTTGGGAGTACCTCTAGACTGGAGAAACCAGACTTCATTGATCTGTCACCATGCACACACGGCAATGTGTACGACTTTCAGAGGTTATGCAGATACTGTCTACATAAAGTATTGTGATATGAGGTCTAGTTTCCCGTCTCCAAGTCCACTGCCTTTTTTACCTTTCTATTGAAGGTTGTTTCGGAATTGACTGCCTACCACAGGCAGACAGTGACTTCCATATAGGTGCATGTGTTACATCCAGCAGCACCTATTCTCAGGCAGCCTATGTCTACAGGACTGCAAACCAGCCACCTTCACGCATAAGCTGAAAACTGCCCTCTGTAGTTTATGTTTGGTCCATGCACTGCGCTCTAACAAACTTGACTCAATCAGTGACATCACTAGGGCCAGTCGCCATGCGAACTGGTGTGATTTGTGGCATGGCATAATAAGCATTACTTGTGCGTGTGTGCACACAACTTTTCTGCATAGGCAGACGTATGTACAATACTCCTGATGTTTTCTTGGCCCCAAGTCTCTACATTGTGGAAATACCCAGACTTTTTCTCCTTTCAAGTTGGTGAAATCTGCACTGAATTTGACCGCGAACATCTGCAGCAAATGTCTAGTAACTGCATAGTTATTAACATTAATTATCAGCATGAATGAAAGTTTGGTTTGGAGTATATCAGTATGGGGAAATGAAAACTCATTTTTTCCATGTTATATAAAACAGAAAAGAAACGAGAATCAGTAGATTAAGTAGCTTGCAAGAATGTTCACAGTTGAGGGATTGGGGTCAAAGCAGAGCACAATTAGCACTTGGTGAGTATATTGAGGGTGAATTGAAAGAAAAGGTGAAAGGTCGATGAATAGAATCCTTGTGGGAAAAAGAATTCAATTCAAAATGCAATTACTTCACTTAAAATTTATAGCACAGTCATCTATACACATTGCATATTAACACAGCTGTTTACTAACTATGCATCAAGGTCTCACACACATAAACCTACATGTATGAACACAAACAGGTATGTACATGAAGATCGCCACATCTGTCATCTAAAACATGATTTCCATCTCAGGTACAACTGAGGTACAGTTACTTTCAGCTATTTAATTCACCTATTTACAACAGTGGACATGTACAAATGTACACTAGAGTCTGTAAACTACTGGTGGTTCATTTCTATAGCTACGTGTACCTAAATTACTCTCTTCCTTCGGATTTTGACTGTATATCCTTAACATTTTTCTTGGTTCATATCCAATATCCCAAAGAATTCAAGCTGTTGAAATTTTGATATTTGACTGAATTTCTTCTCCATCATTCGGAGGTGTTGGTCAGAGATCGGCTGAAAGCAGAGAAAGCTTTACCGAACTCCACCTCTCCTCGTCATTTTCCAGTCACTTTCTAAAGCATGTGCATGCCGACCCTTGTCATGACTGTGGGGTATCTTAGTTCCTGTGCTCCACTGTTCCCAGTGACTCATCAGTAAGCCTGCGGTACACCCAGACTAGCTAAGCACATGTAAAACGTCAGTAGCGTCCAGACTTAAGACAGACTAAAGACGATGTCATAGGATTGATGGGGGGAAAAAAGGACGGGAAAAAAAACCTAGACTGGCATTTCCTTGAGTGAGGACCGTTGCTCATTTCCTCCAGCGAGTGAGTTACTTGTACATAAAGTTCTTCTATGTACTCTTCCTATGTACAGATATATCAAAGTCTCTGTACATTATGTTACACTATTGTTCTTTCATCTAACAAAACAATCTACAAACATGTTGTTTACAGAACACGAGGAGTTCAGCCACTTTGCCAACCCCGTTTCCAAACATTTGTAACTACATTTTTAAGTACATCAAGATATTTACATCAATCTACAAACTGTCAGAATCGATCTGTTGCACAGTAGGGTCTTATCCCTGTCTGGCTGAAATACACTCATCACCTCTTCACATCTACAGCTTTGACTGTGTGCTTCATTGTTTCCGAGGGGAAAACCAAATAAAAGAGAAAACTCTTGAAGTGATGGCTGTGAGGATTCAATATCTTTGTTGTGCACTTTGCAGAGATCTTCTGATCTACACGTACATTCAATGGTGAGGCAGTCAGTTGCACTGTGAAGCACACCTACTTTGTGACTTTGGGGAAAAAAACACAAAAAATCCCTAAAAAACCTTTTATTTCCTCAGGTTTGAGGAAAGCAGTAGACACAACAGTTAACTGTTCAGGGGAGATTTAAGTACACGTAAAATGCCGAAATATAATTTAAACCCGTGGCACATATTATTTCTTGCAATTTAAGTCCTTCATTTTTCAATTAACAACAGGACTCTCTATCAAGATGAAAACCATAAAATGAAAAACAAATTCATAGTTTCTCAAGATCATCAACACTTAAAGCATTCAAACTGCACAACTCAAGTTCAATAGGAGCCAGTTCATCCAATTATTCCTTCAATGGCCAATTTACATATTTCAGATTCATTAGAACTTGTGACATTTATCAAAGTTATCGTTAATGTCATTAGAAAAAAATTAAACACCATCGCCAAACAAGCAATTACATATAATTCACCTACCACAAGTTTTTCTGTGATACCCATCACAAACAAAAATCTCCATTTTTGATAAAAGCATCATCTTAATTGATGTCTTTCATCCTCAATGAATCAGGTGTTGAAAGAAGAGCAAGTCTCCATTTTGACAACTTGTCTTAAGTGACCTTATCCATACTCAACTGACACACGATTCGTTGTTATTTCTGTTGGTTGTACCATACTCGAGAATTTTCTTTATTGTTAATGACAGAAAGAAAATAAAATGCTGTGAGGAAACCTGTAATTTCCCTGTTATCGTTTACCGTTGTTACAAATGGGCCATTTCGGATGTTCGCAGTTGACAATATTTTAGAGCTTGCCAGTTCACATAAAGACCGTCAGTGCAATTTAGGAGGAGCTGATAGCTTTGACCATGCTCTTCGTATTATTTTACCACATTCATGCCAACATACAGCAATGGTTAATTTTCCCAGGAATTTCCAGGAGCAAATAAGTAGATTGTGCTTACATGTAATTTCCAAACACTTATGTCGATTTATAGAAAAATGTTATTTACAAGACAATCAAAACATTTTATTAAGTTCTACATGTACATATACATGTACATGTATTTACGGCTCGGCGGGATGTTGTCTTTCTGTGCTTTATTGTAACTACCGGATGTTCATATATTAGTCCTGGTCAACCAAAAAATATGTGATGGGCTTGTCCAATGAGAGGTTTTTGCTTCTAATCTTTCAGAGATTTATCTCATACATGTATGTTACTTGAAGGGGACGAGCAACACTCCCTGCCTTCAACACAGAGTGACTTGAACATGAATGGCTTCCCCAGCAACAAATTAAACAAGTTAAATTACACAACAATGTATTTACCATCCCAACATCCCACACCAGTACATATTTCTCCTGGTCTTGTTACCATTTAAACCCCACTAGCAGAATCAAAACTCATCATCCGAACTCAGAAGGCCTGACTTCTCATTCTGGTTGGCCTTGCTGTTGAACCTGGGCAGGCGGATACCCCCTCCCAGTACACTCCCTCCGACTCCGCTCCCTCCCCCTTTGGAGTTGATGCTGCCCTTGTAGCCCCTTGGGCCCGCATCGCCGTTGCGCCGTCCTGCCGTCTCACTGTCATCCGTGGTGCCCTGCTGCATGTATGTCTGGTAGGCCGGTGAGAAGTTGTGAATGGTGTCCTGGAACATGTCCCTGGGGTTGACCGTGTCCTTCAGGTTGCTGGAGATACTCTGTGATAAACATGATTCACATGAAACACTTCAATGTTTCTGTATCTGTTTGGTTTAACATTTTCTGAAAGTTTTGAAGTTTATTACCCCCAATGAAAACATTTATATCAGAAAGATTAGTTGCTTAAAAGCAGGGTTCACAGAGAAATGTGGAAACCAATTTCCACGACTTTTCCAGTACTAAAATATGACAGTTTCCTTGACATTTAAAATGTCATTCTGTAGAGAAAGTTGTTTGGTTTTATGAACTAAAAGACTGCCACAGCTCCTACAGACTCACAAGGGTAGCTTGTAAATTTATAATAAATCTGCTATCACATCAACAGCAGCCCTTCAAAAATAACCCTGCATGATCTTTACTAGATCTAGATGAGAGGTTAATGCCACTGAAGTTTTGTGCATTCACATGAAAGTCTGAAGATGTACATGTACGTGTACGATAAGCATGATGCATTTTGAGAAGTGGGTCTGCGCATCACCCACAGGAGTCACACATCTTTACAGTATTCCTCAAATTTCAGCTTGACATGCCTTTTATGCTGAAACACTTCCATAAGATGAACCTGTCACAGTTTGAAACTAGAAAGACTTTTTCAAGTAAAACAACCCATGGAAAATTTCTCTGAAGCATTTGGACAAGACTGGTGACACAAAAGCTCAAAACGTTGGAGCCGAATTCAGCTAATACTGGATCAGAGATGCTGTGATGTGAACCAGGGTTTGATCAATCTCACCTGCATGGTTGACTGCCTACCAGGCTGGCCATCCGATAGAAGTGTGCACTGCTCGTAGGTGGAGTATGGGAATGCTAGATGGAGCCCAATGGCGGCAAAGAACATCTCCACGCAGACCAGGAAGTTCTGGTATCCGGCAGAGACAGTGCCTGCCTGGACAGTCTCCCTGCCCCCCTCCACTACCAGAGGGGTGATGGCTCCACCAAGCTCCAGAATGGCCAGGAGAACACCTGTGAGACAATTACAGGAGGACGGAGGACAGAGCATGTCAATGTTATTGCAGCTGTAAAGAATCCTCCTACATGTACAGGTGCTAGTACGTACAGTGTACTTCAGCACGACCGAATGACAATAATGTACACAGCCAGCATCCATTCCTGCAACAATTTGTGTCTGGTGCTCATTAGTCAACTTTGTTAACTACAAGACAATTAAACAGCTTAAGCATTTGAAGACGGCAGACTTCACTGGATTGATCAATATTTGTTGAGGAACAGAAGATAGTTCTGAATGATCATAGTGACAAGAAGGAGTTCCAAGATTTGGTTGTGACGGCGTGGGCAAAGCGCAATTAAACAGATCCATGCATGCTTGACGTAGTTCCACAGTTGTGCATAAACAGACCTTTTCCTACAGAGCAGTGTGCACTTCTGTTTAATTGAGCCCAATAACAACTTTTGTAGCAGTAACGTGAATTCCTCCTATTTTGAGGAATTCCACCCTCAGTGACCCTTGTCCTCACAACATCAAGCATCATGCTACCATCAGCTGCTCTCTCACTATAGAACATGTATCGGTACTGGATCAGGTACATGTAACTTCAACATTACATGTCTGAGTCTAGTAGTCACAAATGTGTACACCATATGTACATGTACTCTGAGAAAATTGCAGTCACTGTTACTTGAATGTAATGCGCATGATTCCAAGGAAATAAGCAGGCTCTGGTACCGGTAGTTCTGGCTGAAATTCCAGGTCTGCAGGAAATGTTCATGTACCGCACCTGTAAGTTATAACTCAGGCTCCGGTAGGACTTATCATCCCACTGTATTATGAAAGATGAGGTGCAACAGTACATGCTCTAAAAATGACAATAAGCTAAAGGGCTGAGGTAGAATGTCAGAGAGGAATTTGGGGCTGAGACTTAAAGCAAGAATGTATGCGCTGTAATTATTCCAGATCATGATCCCAATCCATTACTTGTTAAGTTCCAAGTTCGAATGTTACATGTGACTAGGAAAAGCTAGTAATTAACTCTGGTCTACTTTTGAAATAAAGGTAGGAACAATGTTCATGTAGACCCAAATCCCAGTAATAAAGTGGTTTTTTTCCTCCAATACAAGGCATTTGAGGTTTCGTGGAAGCCAGCTGTTGCCGTGGTAACTATTTCCACACAATAGCCTATGTTTTCAGGCTATAAATTTGCCACAAGAACTGGACTTTGAAACCAATAACATCAAACTGTTAATATCAATGGGACTTTGCTTACATACACAAGGCCAGTTCACATCTCTCAGTGAATTTTTGATGTGGATCATTCACTTCAAAGAATTATGCAGCTCTGGAATGAGAGGACTACAAATTTCCTACACTTTAAAATTTTTCAAGATTTGAAGACAGGCTGCCAATTTTGTCACAATGCCCCCCTCCCAAAAATGAAACACATATATCTTTTCAACCAATCAGTAATAAAATGACTCAGAAAAGAAATGAACTATGGTACATACACAAATACACTACTGTAGATGAATATTTGACATATAAAAAGAATATTTCTCATGCTGTCCTTGTTTTTGCCTTACAGTCCACACAGTGGTTTTGCACCTTGTGGCCAATTATTTCAACAAGACGCGTTTATGCATATGTTCATGTAACGATACATGTACATGTAACGGTACATGTACATGTACGTACAGTACATGTAAATACAAGCAAAACTGCAAAGAGCAGTCTTGCTCTTCACAGACGCAAACGCACCGTGCAAAGGCCTTCAAAAGGCCATACCTTTCATACTCAATTATTGCCATGGGAGGATGACACTCAAGGATTTAAAACTTGGTGACAGTGAAGTGTCTGGAAAGGTCACTTGTGTGCACTCCAAAAAGCCTACTGAAGATATACAGTAGCTGTACATGTACTTTTCTCATTACCGGTACTGGTTCCTCTACAAAAGCATTGAAAATATCACACTGACAACTTAATCCTGCTAGTTTCTCCAAACTTCAAGTACAGTTGTAACATAAAATCTGCAACAGAACTTTTGATGGGTACTCAGGATTGTACAGTACAGATGACACCACTCTGTGTAACATACATGTACATGTATGTACACTTTCCCAGGAGCTTCAAATCTGTCATCTTCCCCCTTCTCCCAAAGGAAAGCCTGTATGTACCCAAAGCCTAATGCCAGATCCACGTGCGTACCCAATACATATACAGTAAATCTCGATAAGTCGAAGCCCGTTAAGTCGAAACTCTGTTTACCTCGACGTCTCTCTGTATTCCCGACAAAAGAATAGGCCTTTATGTACAATAAACTATCCGTAACTCGAAACCTCAATACCACTAAAGCCGCTTATCTCAAAGTTTTGGCAGGGCAATTAAAAAAAAACACTGAAGAGTGATGAATAAAGTGATGGAAGAACACTTGTCTACATGATGAGTCATTACTGTCACGCGCATGGCTTTTCTTTGATGAGCCGAGCATGTTCACAAGGGCTGCCACTGTCACGTCGACAAGCACTGGGTGGGCATCAACCGAAACCGTAAAATAAATCAGGCACGAATGATGCGCCCTCAAGCGCTCAAAAAGGAATTACATTTTGTACATGTATCACGAGACCCAGCACGGAAACCCTGACCGACTGGCCCGCGGGCTGCATTACGCGGTAACAGCCCGATCACACAAAGCAAATGAATGAATTCTCAAGACGTAGACACAGGTACCGGTACATAACTTCATTGGTTTATTGTTTATTAATGTACCAGATAAAAACATGTTTAATGATGATGTTTGAGGAAAACTTGCACAGTAGGGATAGCCTAAAATCCACTTCATATTCGGCTCAGCTTGCAGGCCAACTGCTGTAAGCCAGTGAGCTTACAAGTGCACTGAAGCGTGTAACTTTTTGTTTTATTTAACTCTCCATAACTCGAACGTCGGATAACTCGAACTTTTCGTCCATTCCCCTGAGCTTCGACTTATCGAGATTTTACTGTACTTGTACATGGGCCCATTGGAGGTCAGAAATGAGTTAATTAGGTTTCCAGCAAACACATCGGGTTTGGCAAAGAACAATGCAGGGTTGCTTTTGTGCACTCACAAGATTTAAGCGTTAAGTCACACAACAACAAGGTGGACAATTATCATGGAGAACTACCTGGTAGATTACTCAGACAATTTAATTCATTAATGCAACCTGATTTTTCAAGATGACTTTTCCTTTTGATGCAGCTTGAGTTTTTGAAGTTACACTATATACAATATCCGTTCTGTTTTGCTCTCATTTCTTTTATGTTCATGTCATAACACATCTACATAACTAACTATGAGACCTCTTCTTGTTTTCATTAACCCCACATGTCACTCCCGAGGGTGAGTAAAAATCATAATAAAATTGGAGGATTCAGGACTGTTAGGGTTAACAGTTCTGCATCCTCAAGTAGAGTTTCAAAACACATCCCAGGAAGTTAAGGTAAAAAGAATCCATTTGAAGACTTTTCTTCACTTTTCAATACCTCCATTACAGTTTGGTGGAACAATACAAAAAAATGAGCAAACCCCAATCACGAACACCCCTTTCTCCTTCCCACCAGTAACACTGACCTTGCCAGAATGAAACAAAGATGATGGACTTGACCATGAAGAACTTGGGCACAGGCCTGAAGGCGCTGAGGAGGTCACGGGTGGCAAAGTAGAAGAGGAACATGGCGTAGAGGGCCAGGCTGACTGAAATGTTGTAGATGATGGTGATGTATAGGTAGCCATCTACCACGCTGGGTAATAGGAGGAACAATACTCAATATGAAAATGTAAGGCACCAATATATGCAAGGTAGTGAACAAGTACATGTACTCGTACATGAACAAACTGTTTGTTTGTTGTGGTGTTGGGCTGTTGGGGTGTTTGTTTGTTTATTTGTAGGGTTGTTTGATGGGTTGTTTGTCTGTTTGTTTGGTCCCAGCAAGATTTGAACAAATCCACTTTACATGTACTTGTTAGGCTTGAAAAGCCATCTGCAAGCATCTCTCAAAGGCTACCAGTAAGTACCAAAATCTGTGATGCTTCTGGAATACATGTGTACTTGTATCTTTTTGAAATAACATACGCAACTGTACAATGCAATATAACATACTATAGTGTTAATGTAACATAATGTATTATCTTCCCGCAAACTTGAATTCTCAATTCTCATTGGTCGATCCGGCCATGGCAACAAACTGTGTGACATACATGAACATGTATATGGTACATGAATAACTGTATTGCACATTCATGTCAAACCCTGCATAATGCACTATTCTAACTCAATGCAACGCGCTATTTCATGCTAAAAGCAAAATGTGTAACTGCAAAATTTACAGTAAATTCAAAGGTAAATCTTTACTGCATGTCAAGTTTGCTTGAAGATAACTTCGTTATCTCACTTGCGGTTGGGGGACACAGAATAATGTAGTGCGTCGGTGTTCTGTATTTGGCCTAGTGATAACTAATAATGTAA